>NC_043003.1:51869912-51922412 GCF_006345805.1 Octopus sinensis | reverse complement strand
ATCGGTTAAATTTTGAATAATCCGTAACAAGATAATTCATTTATCCATTTCAATAAAATATATATATATATATATATATATATATATAGATATATATATATATATATAATATATATATATATATATATATATAGATACTCATGTATTTGAGCTTACGGGAAGCGAACCGTTTCAGTGCATTGTAACATCCTCTTCAGAGGTTACCTGATTATCTTAATTCCCTGTATGAAGAAGAAATATCGCTCGGCATATTTAAATTAGTGGTTCTCAACCGGTGTCCATATGACCCAGGGGTCCAGATAAGATTGGGGCACATGAGGAAGGTCAACACAAGTAAATGAAAATTCACAGTAGTATATTAAAGGATAGATATCTGTCAACCTATCTATCGAACTATCTATATATTTAACGAGACATCGATCTTTCTACCTTTCACACGTTTTCCTCACCTTAACCAATCTTTCCACATCTCGTTTGTCTTCTCTCTTACTTTCACATCTCTCTCCCTCCCCCTCTTTCTCGTTTCTTAACTCAGTCATTTACATGCTAACACAGACGCACCCTCTCTCTCTCTCTCTCACACACATACACACACACATACATCTCTTTCTCTCTCTTCCATCCTCTCTAACTGATTCTTTATAGCTCTATCTCACCCACCTTCTCATTCGTTTTATTTCATTTTCTCTTAACCTTTGTCTCTCTCTTTCTCTCTCACACACTCACCTCCTTGACCTCAACTTCTCTTTCAGTCTCACCTATTCTCTCCTTCTTTCCCCTCTCCGTCTTGCTCTGTTCTTTGTCCTGGGTGAATGATTTTATAAGCATTTCACCACATATCTATTTCCCATCTACTACAAGTTTGTTTCTTAAAGTACAAGAACATACTAAAATACAATGTCATACAAAATACAATACATACACTCATATACACACAAACACCAATTTGCTGCAGCCGTACATAAACGCACATTTACATAAAATACACACAGACATGTCAACAGTTTACGTGGTCTGATCAATAAGTATCCTGACTGTTGCCATAATAACGAAACTAAAGCACGCACAGTAAAACCGCTAGTCACAGATTGACCTTGAATTCTGCCGTGCATGTGCACGAAGTTTTAACGTTCTAGTTCACTTCCGCTGTTTACAGCAGTGTTTGGAAGGAAGGTGTGTAGCGTGTGGTCGTCGTATTGACCATGACAGAACAAGTTGAGCAGAGAATCTGCATCAAATTTTGCCTAACGCTTGGCGATACTTGCTCAGAGGCCTATGCAAAGTTTTCAAAAAGTTTTCATCGTTCCCCACACAATCAATGAGATCTTGTGCAACTGAAACCCGAGTGTCTTTTTGGTCAGCTGAAAGCAGTTTTGGTAAAAACTTGGTAGACACGCGTTTTGTACCCAAACCCTTCAGTGATAATGGACTGAACTGAACCGTAACTAATCAGCACATCCTCTAGTAACACACGGATGGTGATTCGACGATTTCCTCTCACAGGTGCACGCACATGTGCGATGTTTTTCTCAGTTCTCCTGGTTTCAAATCTCCCAGAACGCTCGTCAATATCAACATTTTTTCGGCCATTTTGGAAACGTCTGAACCACTTGTACACTTGTGTGTGGCTCCTACACTCATCTCCATACACTTTCTGCAACTTTGCGTTGGCCTCTGAGTAGGTATCGTCATGACAACTTTTTCTGTCATGATAGATGCAACGATCACACGCTACACACCTTCCTTCCAAGCACTGCTGTAAACAGCAAAAGTGAACTAGCACGTTAAAACTCAGTACGCATGCACAGCCGATTTCACGGTCAATCTTTGTCAAGCGGCTTCACTCTGTATGCTTTAGCTTCGTTACTATGGCAACAGTCGGGATACTTATTGATCGGACCTCGTATAAACCATGCATTTAATCTCTTTTTCCTAAAAGAGAAATTTCTTGTGCGACTGAAATCTAGAAAACCCAGGTGTCGACGACCACTTGACAATTTTCAAAAAAAGTAAAGGAATTATCCCTACACTTGCAGCCAATGCAGCTACAACAAAAACAACAACAGTAGCAGCAACAACAGCCACTACTTAGCAGTAGTAACAATAGAGACATAGATAATAACAATTACACGAATAAGAACCAAAACTATTTTAAATATTAACAAAAGAAACAATGCAAACAATATAGAAGCAATGGAATGTCAATTGTGAAAATGGCGCTCATCATTTCTTTGGCGTGGCGAAGTGTACAATGCAGAGGGCTTATTTGCGATATGTATAGCAGTAAGGGCCAGTTGAGGTGGTCTGTCCTGAAAAAATGAGGAGGCACAGGCTTCCCAACCACATGGTTCCAAATTCAGTTCCACTGCGTAGCACCTTGGGCAAGTGTCTTCTACTATAGCCTGAGGTTGACTGAAGCCTTGTGAGTGGATTTGGTTGACAAAAACCGTAGTTGCTGCTACCACTGGCCCCACAGCAGAACCGATCGAAGCTACAGGAGGAGGCGATAGCTAAAGCAAGCGCAGTCGACCTGGCAATTTTACCACCAGCACTAGTACTAACAAGAACGACCGAAGAGCTGGGGGATCTCCTCCTATAACACAATACTAGTGAGAAGCTAAGAGTAGCAGTGCAAACCCCTCGTAACTATGCAGTGAGAGGAAAAAAGATGAAAACTGAAGAACAGCGAGTAAAGGGGGTGGGTCAAAAAGTGGGGGGCGAAAAAGAAGGAACCAAGACAAAATACAAGAAGCTGGAAACCTCTCGTGCAAAGGGTGCTACCCAAACTAAATACTTAGACTTTGTGGTAAGGCTGCGGAAGAAAGGGAAGGAACAGAGAAGAAATGATGTGATGAATGGTGAAGAAATAGAGAAAGGCGACTAAGAACCTTAAAGCAAATGGTTGTGGGTGGAAACTGCACCAATACTCGAAATAGAACAACTGAAGGACTCTCCAGATGGTGCAGGAATCTTCGAATTTCGGTTAAATATGCACGTTCAATTTGGAAGGCTAATTTTGTTGAGTAGAAACTTATTAGCGTCCTTGGTTGTCCTGAGCATCTTTTTCTCCGCCCCCTTATCTCTCCCACACTACACACACACGCGCGCGCGCGTACACACACACTCACACACTGAATCTTTCAATCTCCATTTTCACGTAACAAACTCTTAACCTGTTATAATGCTTTGTATAGCGTATTTGCTTCACTCCTATATTTATTACACACATACGTACACACGCAACCAACACACACAAATACCACGCATTTTGCAAGCTCCTTTTTGTACGATACTTTTTCTATTCTACATATGGTCATTTATTACCTATAAAGAAAGGACCATCATCATCATCGTCATTAGTAGCAGTAGCAGTATTGTACATTGACGTGTGTGTCCCCGCTCGTTCCAATAATTAAGTGATATTTTACCAGTCAAAGTGAATGAAATCTATTATCCACTTGATTATTTACAACCAGGAAATTGTTTTCGAACACATGAAATCTTCCTTATCAGCTTTGGCTCAAGATTGGATTATTTTTTCCACTTGATTTTTTTTCAGTCCCTGTACAGTTAAGATAGCAGATTTTTGATACGCTACCCACCACTAAAATGCTGACAATGGACAAAACAGTACAGTTCGCATACAGAAAACAAACAAAACTAAAATAAATGTAATTGCATAACGAATCTTTAATTTTGAACATCAATAAACAAAAAATGATATTTTAACAGCCCAAACAACCAGCTTGAATATCTCAAGTCGCAATGCTGTCAAGAACTTCAAGAAGTACTAACAAATGCTTACGTACACTCTCGCCGAGTGAAAACATTTCTGCTGCTCCACATGCCAAAGACAGTTTCACTAGTGTTGCAAACAGGCTCAATTTCTGAATGTGGGTCTTTTGCCAATGAAAAAAGTCAATAGGGAGGAGATACATCACGGAGACCAGTACATCTCTACCAGATGGCAACATTCAGGAGCAAACAAAGTATTAAAAAAATTGGTTTACATCTGTCTCCTTAACATATCTCCTTAAAACATTTAGAGGCGTTGGTAATGATATTGACCCCATATTTTCTTTTGTATCGCATCATGGGCAGTGATCAGTGCAGAGGTGGCGAGAGGCGATATGTGATCAAGAGGAATCAGTTCGGACTTACAAGTTCTAATGACTTCTGAAAACGACAGGGCTTTACCGGACTTGTACTTCGTTGTTGATGCAACAACAGGTATGATACTGGTGGTGCAAAGGAAAAGCCTAATTGCTACACTTAAGAGGTTTTTTGTACTGAAAAACTGGAGAAACTAAAAATAAAAGATGCAGGAGAGCAGCAGAGAGATCAGTATCAGCTGTAGAAGCAAACAACGACAGGTCCCAGTCTCCAGAATACAATTTGCTAAAATTCCGGAGATGGCAGAAGTTACCTCGTACCAAGTCCCTGAAATCAGCGATCAGAAATTCTGCCTTCTTATCATAACCAGTAAAGCTATTCCATCGTTTTGTGATTAAGGGAGCAGATGGAAAATGAACACGGCTTCCGAACTGTCGGAAAGATTTGAAGGTCAAAAAAAGGGGAAAAGTCCCCTAAAAAATTGTGATATTTAACAAAAATCAACCGAATAGTAGTAGTAGTAGTAGTAGTAGTAGTAGTAGTAGTAGTAGTAGTAGTAGGAGGAGGAGGAGAGGAGGAGGAGGAGGAAGTCATCTTCTTTACGAAAACACTGCCATATTTGAAATTCGCAGTTGTCGTACACCAGATGGCTATTAATAGAGCGCCAGAATGGGATGTACGCAGAATAAGGAACTGATTCGGAGCAGTTTGGTGAAGTGGTGGGTTCCGATTACGTGAAATTCTCAGAAGGGTGATTATTAATAAAATATTTTAATCTTTTTATGAATAACTCTATGGTAATTATTCTGAAAATATGACCCCTTTCTTGTTCACTCATTT
The DNA here is from genome assembly GCF_006345805.1 of Octopus sinensis. Classification (NCBI taxonomy): domain Eukaryota; kingdom Metazoa; phylum Mollusca; class Cephalopoda; order Octopoda; family Octopodidae; genus Octopus; species Octopus sinensis. Next base: position 51,917,459 of record NC_043003.1, on the reverse strand, counting down.
CACATCCTGCTCGCTCAGTATCTTCCTTAGACTTTGAACGCTTGTTCTCTGTAGAGATGCAAGAAGAGAGTGGTCAATATCACGGAGTGCATTCATTGAACCCATATGTTGGTGGGTTACCTGTTTGTATAACTTAATATTATACAACAGTGGAGGCGCAATGGCCCAGTGGTTAGGGCAGCGGACTCGCGGTCATAGGATCGCGGTTTCGATTCCCAGACCGGGCGTTGTGAGTGTTTATTGAGCGAAAACACCTAAAGCTCCACGAGGCTCCGGCAGGGGATGGTGGTGATCGCTGCTGTACTCTTTTACCACAACTTTCTCTCACTCTTACTTCCTGTTTCTGTTGTACATGTATTTCAAAGGGCCGGCCTTGTCACTCTCTGTGTCACGCTGAATATCCCTGGGAACTACGTTAAAGGTGCACGTGTCTGTGGAGTGCTCAGCCACTTACACGTTAATTTCACGAGCAGGCTGTTCCGTTGATTCGGATCAACCGGAACCCTCGTCGTCGTAACCGACGGAGTGCTTCCATCCATCATACAACACTTTTGTAATTATTAAATATTGTTTACACAAAGTTTTAAATTGCCCAATTTATATTACATGACACCTTCATCCCTTCCCTCGTTTTTATATTTTATCATTTGTTTGTCTAACCCCACACATTTTTCTAATTTGAACTCAGAAAATAAAGATCTGGGAAAACTATCCCTCGGCATTTTTTTCCATAGCTTTAACGATTCTGAAAGTTTACCGTCCTAATAATATTAATAATATTAAGTTGAGAAAAAAGTTCGTGCGCCGTGTTAAAACAATGCTTTTTAAAATATATTTTTGTTGTGTGTGTGTTCTTTCAGTTCGTGTCATGTTCAATGGTGACTCACTGTGTGCGTGTTTTTTGATGACTATTGAGTTGTGTTCATAACAACTGTTATGAAAATTTATTGATTTTTTTTCTATTTTTGGATGTCACTTTTACTCTTTTTCTCTTTTACTTGCTCCAGTCGTTTGACTGCGGCCATGCTGGAGCACCGCCTTTAGTCGAGCAAATCGACCTCAGGATATATTCTTTGTAAGCCTAGTACTTATTTTATCGGTCTCTTTTGCTGAACCGCTAAGTGACGAGGACGTAAACACACCAGCATCGGTTGTCAAGCGATGTTGCGGGGACAAACACAGACACACAAACATACACACATACATACACACACACACACATACACACACACACACACACACACACACACACACACACACACACACACACACACACACACACACACACACACACACACACACACACACACACATATATATATATATAAACATATATACGACGGGCTTTTTCAGTTTCCGTCTACCAAATCCATTCATAAGGCTTTAGTCGGCCCGAGGCTATAATAGAAGACACTTACCCAAGGGGGTCACACGGTGAGACTGAATCCCCACAACTTTTGAGCTTCGCGTATTGCTGCGTCATTACTGGAAAAAGAATTTGGATGCAAAAGCAGCTGCCAAAGCAATCTGCGACGTTGAAGATGAAGGTACGGTAGCGCCGCGAACTGCACAGAAATGGTTCAAGCGTTTCAATAAAGGCGATTTTGATCTTGAAGACAAGCCACGTTCCAGATGACTAGCGGTTTTGGACGAAGGAGACTTGCAAGCCATTTCGGATGTTGAGCCGTCATCAAGCACTCGCGAATTGGCTGAATGTCGATCAGAAGACTGTTTGGAATAATTTCAAGCAACTTGACTTTGTCCACAAAAAGCCATGACAAGAACGTTGCTCCATCTGACTACGGTCTCTTCCGATTAATGCAGCACTTTATGAAAGGTCGCCGATTTGAGTCATCCGATGAAGTTGAAGAAGCCTGTCAAGAACTTTTCGATTCAAAGCCGAAGGGTTGGTAATTTGACCAAATCCGAAAGCTTGCAGATTGTTGGCAGAAGGCCATTGAAAATGATGGTCTTTATTTTGAAGAATAGTTGTTGTTGTTTTTGAATAAATTCTTGCATAGAAAATCATTATTTTAACACTGCGCTCGAGATTTTTCCTCAACCTAGAATAGCTTCTAAATTAGGCACAGGGCCAAAAGTTTTAAGGAGTGGGGATTTGTCGATACTATCAACTGACTGATACTTTATTTTATCGACCTCTGAAGGATGAAAGGCAAAGTTGACCTTCACGGAATTTGATCTCATATCGGAAAGAGCCGAGACGAATGCCGCAAGACATTTTTTTACGACATCCTCTCGATTCTGCTAGTTCGCTTGCTTCTATCGCAACAACAACGACGACTACGACAGCAGCAGCAGCAACAAGGACGATGATGACAATGACCCCACAACCACCACCACCACGATTTTTGCCACTCCTTAAACTTGAAAACTTTTAGGTTTTTTTTTTTTTGTTAGTTTGTTCGTTTAGGGAATTGTTGTGCATCTTGTTTCAGAATTGACCGTGAGGAGAGAGGAGTGGTTATTTTGTTTTATAAAGAGTCGATCCCATTTTGAAAATGTATTTTTTGGCAATAGTAACGTTAATAACAGCCGTGTCACCGGTCTCAGAGGCTTCTGTGGAGGTCATGGGGCATCGCTCCTTCTTCCAGAACCAACAAGTAAAAATAAAATTGTTTTGAAAATATTGTCAAATTCAGAAATGGCGCCTTGTGATGAAAACGGCGGATGTTAAGGGGAAATGTAAGGAATGCAGTGATTTAAAATGACGGTGGGAGTGTTGGATAGGGTAGAACACGCCTTCATTATAACAAACAGAAGCTTTCCCCAACAGGTTCCAGGTCCGGAAAAAATATTAACAACAGGAAAGCAAACACCGCCGCTATCGTCACGCCTGACCAAGACAGCAGCAGCATCAGAACCAGCAGTAGCAAGTAACAACAACACCAACAGAAACAAGGACCGCATCAGTAGCAAAAACAATAACAATCAACAACAAAACACCTCCACTACCATCACCATCATCAAAAGTAGTACTGAAATGGGTGCGACTGTAACAACAGTGAAAGCTGCCAGACCAGCTGATAACGGTAACAACAGCCTCACTTCCATCACTACCACCATCACAAAAATAGCACTTTTTTCACCACCGTGCTCCCTACTATAACCGCCACCATCGTGACAATATCGTTTGTCGTGACTGGAGCATTCGCTTGCAAAATAATGAATTCAGAGCAAGAATACAAATACTGCAAAATGACATTGCACGCCCTATCTGCAAGTAATCAAAGCTGGCATTCAACAATCTTTTACCCGAGATAAGTATCACCTATTTCATAATGATCTTGGAAGAATATAGGACGAAGTCAACCACCCTCCAGAACTGGTTGTAAATCAAAATGGAAGGAGAGATGCTGTTTATCCCTGAAAAATATTCCAAAGATTCCAAGCTTCCTTTATTTGAATTGTAGCGATCCGATTGAATTAGTAACAAAAGGCTAAAAAAAGAAAACATATGTAACACGAATGGCGTCCTAACCATCACTGGTTTTCTTTAGCAGTCAGGTAAGAAGAGTAAAGATTCCATGCTTCAAACATCACAATCACAACACAAGTTTAATAACAGTAACAACAATAAGACCAGAGCAACAATAACTAACACCACAGTATTATCTTCAAGAGAGGAAGCCTCACACGATAAGTCGCTGATAGAATATTTCTTGGATCAGGGGATAAGGATTGCGTAGCTTACTCAAACTTCCAACTTGTGATTTTTTCACGATCAACCCAGATAGGAGACATAAAACGTTGAATGCGTCGTCCCCGACGCGGAAAGACAAAAGCAAAATAAATGGTTGTGATAAAAAGTTATGATCAATAATAGGTGTTTCTCTGAAGAGTAAAATCGATTATGTAGCAAAGAATTAGCGCTAGAAAACTGCGCGGACGGGATGCCGAATGCACTTTTACCGAAGGACAAGAAGCCGAAGCCAAGAAACTGAACGGACACAATGCCGAACGGTCATAAAGCCGAACTGACATAAAGCTAAATGGATACAATAAAAAAAAAGGAAAAAAAAATTACTACCTACATAGTTTAATGACCATTTATCCTGTCATATTGTAGGGATAAAACGATTATATTTTAATTTTCGTATGTCTTTTCGGCATCTTGTCCGTTTGGCTTTATGTCCGTTTAGTACTGTGTCCACTCGGCTTCTTGGCTTCGGCTTCTTGTGATTCGGCAAAAGTGCATTCGGCATCCCGTCCGTGTACCTACAAAACGATAGAGGAGGAGATTGTCAGTTGATTAGAAGAGACAATTACAAAAAGCATTGCACCAGACGTACTAGCGGTGAAAATGTTTCGGTGTAAAATATAAACATTTCATTGTCAGAGCTAAAGACGCGTGCTCTTCAATAGGAAGGAACGAAAACTGATCTATAGTCCAGAATGACAGAAGCGTGACTTGGCAACAAGACCACAATCACTCTTCGATAGCAGATAGATGGATGTGATTTTCAAACAACACTTTTTGCCAGACTATTCACGCGTGTTTGTTGACTAGAGATCCTCTGTCACCTATCTAGACGAACTGCTTCTGTTCTCAGCCAAACAGTACTGCAAAAAAAAAAAAAAAAAAAGCGATGTTGACAACTGTGATATAAATGGTGCTTGTTTAAGGTGCAAACCGCTGGGTGTTCTCTTTAGTGAGCTTGATGGATACAAGCTTGACTTGTGGATCCCTTTCTTGTCATAACGTCTACCACAGCTTGAAGCAGAGTGGGAATATTCCCAGCTGTGTAAACGGGAATGGTGCTGCTGCTGAGGAAGGACACAAGCAAGGAGAATATTATCGGCATTTTCTGATCTGTAGCACAACTGAATGCGAAACCTATGATTTTGACAGAAGTATACACGAAGTCAGCGCTTTTTGTTGATAGAAAAGGAAAACAAAAGGAGGGAATGGAAGAAAATAGCACACACGAGAAGAAGCAGTAATTGAGTTATTGCAGTACATAAGCTACAACCCACAGTAACATAGAGCAGGGCTGCTGTTGCTACACCACCAGACTCCACTCCGAAGATGGTCCGTGGCTAAATCAATTTATTTTCAAACATATTACTGGTTGAGTTGAAATCCTGTGTCACCTCCTGGTTGAAGTTGGAACACTGAGTAAAAGAAAACATCTCCCTCCATCACAGTCTGTCAGCCCCGACTCCTACGAAGCGAAACTTTCAACCAATCGTCTTAGAGGATAAAAATAGAATAGAGCTTATGGATACGTGAGAAGCAACTAGGGAAAACAGAAAAGTAAGATCAAGAAGGGGCCATAGCTAATGATGCGCAAGCATAGACCGAGACTGCGACATCCATAGGAATTTCTAGTCATTAAGAAAGTTGTGGTTGAGCATGTTTTTATGCAGTTCGCCTCTTTGACTGAGATGTTGCCACGAGTAAAGCATTGAGCAAGGTTGGGCGTGTGACATCTGGAATGATTGAAAGTTTGATCACTATTTCTCGCATAAATTTGAGCTCAGAAAGTAAAGATAGACGTCCTATCCTTTTAGAAAGGGAATTCGTTGAATAATGTCGTGCTGAGTTATTTACACATAAGAAAAGACGAGATAGTCATGACTAAAGTAAGCCTGCTTGATAAGGACTGACCTGGAGGTAAACTACAACCTCTACTTTCTATTATTGGCAAGAAGCTTGAAAACGGATGGGGGTTGGCGAGTCGATCATATCGACCTCAGTGCTCAACTAATACTTATTTTACTCCCAAAAGGATAAACGGATAAGTTGGTACCAGTGGTACTTGAACTCAAAATGTAAAGCCAGAAGAATTACCTACCGCAAAGCATTTTTGTCGGGCATGCTAACGATTCGCCAGATCGCTGTCCTAACATCCTTCCTTAATCCTTTCTACTATAAGCACAAGGCCAGAAATTTTGCGGGTAGGATGATAGTGGATTACATCGAGTGCTACTTATTTTATCAACACTGACAAGATGAAAGAGTCGATCCCAGCGGAATTTGAACTCAGAAAGTAAAGAGAGACGAAATTCCGCTAAGTATTTTGTCCGGCGTGATAACGATTATGCTAGCTCATTGCCTTACATTCTTCACTAATAATACGTATTTATGAAGCCTTTATGCCAGAAATAGTTGTCAAATCTTCAAATTGCACCCTATTGTCTTGAAAGGAAAGGGTCACTTTGAATGATATATTCCTAGATGTGTCAATCCCAAGAGAAGGACTGGATGGTGATAGATGTGATTTGCACGATCAACCCAGATAGGAGAATAGAACGTTGAATGCGTCATCCCCGACGCGGAAAAAGTTATGATCAATAATGGATGACCATTTTGGAAGCGAATTGTAACATCAGACGAAAAGTGGGTCTACCTTGTCAATCACGATTGAAGCAAGCGTTGGGTCCCAAAAGATCAAACTCCTCGGTCCGTTTTAAAGAAAAATCAATTTGGAAGGAAGATCATGATTTCCGTTTGGTGGAACTTCGAAGGATTCGTGCATTTTTAACTTGTACCGAAAGGTCGCGTTATCGACGCTGAACTTTACTGCGAGCAATCTGATCGAGTCTCCGATGAGTTATGGGCCTGCCTATCAGAGCTGATCTGGGGTAAAAATAATCAATCAAAAATTTGTTTGTAGCATCGAGAGCCAACAAAGGAGATTGTACCGGGGTTGCTTGACATGTTTGAAATAGCAATCAAATCTTTCTCAAATCATGCCTTCCTATCTTTAAAATGTATAGGAAAAACACACCGAACAAGGTAAAACCGTATGTGTAAAAACATGGAATGACCAGGGACTAAATAACTATAATAACATCGACATCATGTCAGTAGAAATTTTAAGATGATGGTAAATTAATTTGGGATTCAAGATAGAGATGGATCGCTCACGCGATAAATGAAGCGTGACGAAATCTTTCTAAAGAGCATAAGAACAGCTTACCTACCACAGTGATGGAAAGAGAGAAAGAAGGGGCGGGAAAGAGAGAGAGTGGAGAAGAAGATATGCGGGGAAAACGAGAGACAGGGAGTGAGAAATTGAGAAAGGGGAGAGATGAGGTTGAAACGAAGAACGAGAGAGAAAGAGAAAGAAAGAAAATAGAGAGAAAGAAAGAGTAGAGTAATGCGAGAAAATAAGTGAGATAGAGAGAGAGAGAGACAGGAAAACGGAGAAGGATGTAAAGAGAAAGCCTGATGAAGATAAGTAAGAGTGGGAGAAGTAAACGGAGGAAGAGAAAGAGAGAGAGAGAGAGCGAGAACGAAAAGGTAACCAGGAAAAAGAGATGTGATGAGAGAGAGAAGGAGAGGGAGAATCCTGATGACGCCCGTAGTCCTGACTTAACGCCTCTTCTTCAGTTATACGGACCACCGTGATAGCGTTTTTCTAGCCTTCAACGTTGTTCAGAACACTCAGATGTTACTACAACAAATAATAATAATAATAATAATAATAATAATATAATAATATAATAATAATAATAATAATAATAATAAATGTTTGGTAGCAATCCGCTCCACATCCGACAGTAATACCTTTTTCTCCCAGCTGACTTGTACCCCTCTACTCCCGTGAAGCTCATTATACTTATCACCTTACAAAACATCGTTTCGCAGTCTCATCTTTCTCCAGCCTCATGTGACAACATCCTCTCACTTTCTCTCTCTCCCTCCCTCCCTCCCTCCCTCTCTCTCTCTCTCTCTCTCCCTCTCTCTCTCTTCCTCTCTCTCATAGAAAATTTCCAATTTTTTGCAGCGACAGTCATTTCACTTTCGAGTGTACATAAAAACAAACGTGTTAAATATAATTGTACACACCTATATTTCAATCATCGCTGCTTAATGCTCCTCTAGTAAATGAGTGTGTGTTTGAGTGGGTATGTGCAGATGCGTATGTTTATACGTATGTATGTATGTATGTATGTATGTATGTATGTATGTATGTATGTATGTATGTATGTATGTATGTATGCATGCATGCATGTATGTATGTATGTATGTATGTATGCATGCATGCATGTATGTATGTATGTATGTATGTATGTATGCATGTATGTATGTATGTATGTATGCATATAAGCGCAGGAGTGGCTATGTGGTAAGTAGCTTGCTTACCAACCACATGGTTCCGGGTTCAGTCCCACTGCGTGGCACCTTGGGCAGGTGTCTTCTACTATAGCCTCGGGCCGACCAAAGCCTTGTAAGTGGATTTGGTAGACGGAAACTGAAAGAAGCCCATCGTATATATGTATATATATGTATGTGTGTGTATGTGTATGTGTGTCTGTGTGTGTCCTCCCAACATCGCTTGACAACCGATGCTGGTGTGTTTACGTCCCTGTAACTTAGCGGTTCGGCAAAAGAGACCAATAGAATAAGTACCAGGCTTACAAAGAATAAGTTCTGGGGTCGATTTGCTCGACTAAAGGCGGTGCTCCAGCATGGCCACAGTCAAATGACTGAAACAAGTAAAAGAGTAATGAGTATATATACGACAGGCTTCTTTCAGTTTCCGTCACAAAGCTTTGCTCGGCCCGAAGCTATAGTAAAATACACTTGCCCAAGGTGCGACGGAGCGAGACTGAACCCGGAACCATGTGGTTGGTAAGCAAGCTACTTACCATACAGCTACTTTCCTGCGCCTATCTCCTGCACTACTTCAACTATCACGATATTCTCTGCCCTGCTTCAATGATACCCACTACTCTAACAATCATAACAATCAACGCCTCAACCAATTCCATGGTTACTAATCCTCCATGATAATGCTGGTTTGTATTACAGCTATCACTGGGATATTAGTAGTGTAGCTAGGGGAGACGATGGGGATGGGCCTCTTCGAGCAAAGTTTTACTCCAGCTGTTACAATATTCACTGCCACAAATGTCATGATACTCATTGCCCAAATAATTCATAAGTTAATGCCCTATATCATAATACTTACTACCCACAACTGCTAGGGTTATTATAATGCCTCAGCTATCACGATAATTACTGAGTCAGTCGTCTGAGAGATTAATATTCCGACCACCAAAATGGTTAACGCTTTAATCATCCTGATGGTTTCTGTTCCAACTATTAGGACAGAAACATTATAATAATAGCAGTCATCACAGCGGTTACAGTATAGCTGTCCATGAAGTTATGTTTTGGGTCCTTCGCCAGTTTTAGAAATCACTCACTTGTGACTCCTTCCGACAAAGGTCGTAGAACAGTGCACAAACGTGAGACAGGAATTTTGATAAGAGCAGATGCAGATATTTCTCTTCTTCGTGCTTTTCCCATTGCCTTCGCAGCCTTTCGCACCACTGACACATGTAGGTGTAATCGATGCGGTTTATGTTCTGAACACAAGGAGATAAAATACCTGTGTTATTTAAATCTAATATAATGTCTTACATCTTTCACTTCTTTCAGTCATTTGATTGCAGCCATGCTGGGGCACCGCCTTGAATAAATTTTAGTCGAATCTATCGACCCCACTATCTACTTTTAATAAACTTGGTTCTTGTTCTATCGCCCTCTTTTTGCCGAACTATTAAGTTACGGAGACGTAAACACACCAGAACCGGTTGTCACTCGGTGAGAGCGGGGTGCGAACACGGATACAAACGCACACACACAGCAATATACACAAACACACACACAAACACACATACACACATATACGACGGGTTTCTTTCATTTTCCATCTACCAAATTCACTCACAAGGCTTTGGTCGGCCTGAGGTTATAGTAGAAGACACCTGCCCAAAGTGCCATGCAGTGGAACTGAACCCAGAACCATGTGGTTTGAAAGCAAGCTTCTTACCACACAGCCACGCCTGCACTTAAACAGTCACGTCTGCGCCTATGCAGGCACGCCTGCACCTATACAGCCACGTCTGCGCCAATGCAGCAACACCTGCGCCTATACAGCCGATGTTTACTTTACTTACTTAAGTCCTTTGCTCACTATGTCCTTGACGCTGGCTGTCTTTTCTGCTTCTCTCTATCTGGGTCTCTTACTTCCTCGCCGTTTCATTTTGGATTTTGCATTACATTTCTCTGGGGGAAGGCCTTCCCCTTCCAGGTTTTGTTGGTTTTGAATCGTCATCGATGTTTCTTCAAATATTTTTTTCTTAAGTAGGGTTATTGGCCCTACACAAACCCATTTTTACTTCTTGGAAGAGGTGGCTCATATATCTGTCTTGCTTCTGTCCTTTTACCTGCCCAGCATAACGAGTCCTACTATAACCTTGCGCTCCACTGACATTGCCCTCAGATTCATTGAAACACACAAGCTATGGCACAGCAAAGAGGATTGCACCTCGTAATGGAAATATAGATGTAGCATGGTCGAATGGTTGGAAAGTTCATTACTGAACCACTAACTCTTGAGTCTCCTCAACTGCATAACATTTAGACGTCTTTTGCAGTAGCTTCAGTTTGACCAAGCCTTGTGAGTGAAGCTGCTAGGACGGAAATTGAGTGAGAGCTCTTCGAATGGCTTATTCTTAAGGCCTTTTGCACTAAGTGCTACTCTTTCGGTTAGACTATAATTGAAACACTTCCGGTGTCTCCTACTACAGCCTTAACCAGGGAATGAAATTTCGTAGGTACAATTTATTCAGAAGCCCGTGGTGTATGTGTGTGACGTTTGTGCGAGTATACACACTTAGTAACTCTTTCGACTTTGTCGTGAGTCTCACGAGTTTGCTCATAATCTCACGCTGACACATTTTCACAAACAACTTCTCGGGCTTTCTCCGGTGACAAACTCCAAAAGTAATTTAGACTGTCTAAAGACTTATCACAATCCAGAGGCACATAGTTAGCCTACTCGTAGACCATGCAGGACGCAGCAGCGGCATCTACAGTTCTCAATTTTATTGCTCCTGTTATTTGTGCTCTAGTTTTGGGTTATATTTATAATATACATATATTCTTTCCTACCACAAGAAAAGAATATTAATGAAAATCCTTAAGTGGGTGTGTGGTAAGAAGCTTGATTCCCAACCACATGGTTCCGAGTTCAGTCCCACTGCGTGGTACCTTGGGCAAGTGTCTTCTACTATACCTCGGGCCGAAGACAGCCTTGTGAGTGGATTTGGTAGACGGAAACTGAAAGAAACCTGTCGTATATATATATATATACACACATGTATGTATGTATGTATGTATGTATGTATGTATTTGTGTGTCTGTCCCCCCCCCACCGTCGCTTGACAACCGATGTTGGTGTGTTTACGTCCCCGTAACTTAGCGATTCGGCAAAAGAGACCCATGGAATAAGTACTAGGCTTACAAAGAATAAGTCCTGGGGTCAATTTGTTCCACTAAAGGCGGTACTCCGGTATGGCCACAGTCAAATAACCGAAACAACTAAGAGAATAAAAACACTACATTTCGTTGGTTATTGTAGATATGACGTGACATTGAATCTCAATTTCTGTTACACTAATACCCGCTCTGCTAGGATATTTGAGGATATTGCACTACTTTTTGTCATTTCTCGCTACTGATTCAAGTTCCAGGTTCGAATTTATATTACTTTTGACTTTTGAGGGTTGGCAAGTCTGGTGCGTGTGTGTGTGTTGGGGTGCTCTAGTAATATATGAACAATGCAGTATCTTTTCTGTATATGAAAATGATTTCGCCACGAGAGAGAAATCCATGTTGTAGCAATATAGACACTTTACAACGTAAATATATATGCAGTTTATACATTTGAATAAATTGGATATCAACGCAATCCACATTAATAGGTATTGGAATAAACAAATATATTTTAATTTAATATTGGTGTAGCGAGACTCATTTCTCTTCTGACATTTTATGTTCGACTAACCTTTTATATTCGCAAGGAGGCTCAATCCGTTAATCTTTAATGATTGGTCGTTTGACCTATCATGTGAGTTTGGAACATTTGGTTGAGTCTTGTATTTTGATTGGTCGAGTACTGCGCGAGAAATCGATCTCGGATCCCAATACGTTGCGCTTAAATCATCCTGAAGCGATTAAACCGAACCATCGCTTTGAGCCCCTTTTTGCTTATAAATAGCGTTGTAAAACCATTATGCCGAGAGAAGTGAGAGATTTTCCTAGAGCATGCGCCATGATCCTTTCCTGTTGATACAACGGAGCAACCAACGATGGCCAGAGTTGAATTATCCTAACAATGAAAACTATACAACCAAGAGAATTTGTGATGTGTTATTTCGTCCATTGTATGATTTAGCAGAGGAATAAAGTCTCGCTGCTATTACCCTACACTCGTAAGCGAAAGCAGGGTATTGTAGTCACTCGTCTTAGTCTGTTTGCCTGTATGTTTGCAAAATTACTGGAAAACGGCTGAACGGATTTTCACTACATTTGGCAGAAATACTCATTGGGTGAGTGGCTTGAAATGAACATTTGGTTTGATTATCTTCAACAAAAAATATGTAATTTTTAAAAAAATCGAATGTAAGAATTTCCCAATAAGCAAGCGGTCATATTATTTTGTTCACTTTCTTTTTCATATGAATCGACCCTCGTCTGCATGTATATAGATCATGGTGTACCTATGCGTGTAAATACGTGTGTGTACATACATACATACATACTTAGATATGCGACTCTGTTTGTGTGTGTGTGTGTGTGTGTGTGTGTGTGTGTGTGTGTATGTACAGTTATGGATTCGAGGATTTCGCTTATTTACGACTTGATTTCTTAATTCCACCGGAGTATAAATACCCATAATGGTGATACTTAAAAAAATTAATCAAACTTAGAAATTTCCCGATAAGCAAGTTGTCATGTTATTCTGTTCATCTTCTTTTTCATATGATTCGAACCTCGTCTGCATGTGTATAGAATATGGCTTGGACACGAGTGCGTACATACATTTGAATGAGGTACTTAAACTGAGGCGCCTCGTTAAGTCGGAATTGAGTCTCTACTGTTACCCATTTCTATATATATATATATATATATATATATAATATATATATATTATATATATATGAGAAACAAATTTAAAATAGTGGTTATTACATATTTTTTCTTTATTGGAGCAAATTTGGCTTACAACTGTTTCCAGTAATCATTATAGGTACATTTCTGATAGGTTTACTGAATTGGTCTATTGATCAACTGAGGATAATTGAATGACCTAAGGAAATTGATGCTACTTTCGTCAGAGCCATTTCTGGTTATTACAAGCAGAGCACTGGGGGAATGAATGGCTATTGTATGAAGAAGGTGGGAGGAGATGGAAATATTCAAGTGGAATAGAGCACAGAGGAAGGCTGGTCTTCTACAAGACCTCTGTTCTTTATTCTACTTTAATATTCCCATCTTCTCCTCTCTCCTTCCGGCTTGTTATAACCAGAAATGGCTCTGACGGAAAGTAGCATTAATTTCCTATAACGACTACTGGAAACAGCTATAAGCCGCATTTGTTCCAATAAAGGAAAAATATATAATGACCATTATTTTTTACTTCTTTCTTATATATCACTCTGTATAAAACAAGTTTGTCTGGAGCCCTTCCACGGATTTACAATATAGTATTGTGATGAAACTTAACCTTGGATCCTACCAAAAGATTACCTGGAGTTCTTCACTAATCTAATATTGTTAGACTGAAGTGCCAACAGAGTACCTATGAAGTAGTTTGCCCGGATTGATAATCCCTCACTATTTGTTATATAAGTAGTCTCTATCATTATATAAAGTTTAAACTTTAATTTCCTTTATATTTAACATTCACTATTAATATCCCTACTCTTTCTGTTAGCTACTTATGACGTTATATCATATAACGTTTTTTTAACAATATTAATAGCGTTCTGTCTATCGCTATACAAATCCATCATTTTTTGCTAAAATGTCTTATTGACGAGTTTCGTTTTTTCACTTTCCTGAGGAGAAGATTGGATTGTTTATACCATTTATTCTTTTGAATAGTATCAGTGGAATTTTCGAAACATGTGTCGAAAGTAAAAATATTTGTTTACACCTGCGTTAACTCCATTTTTTATACATACATATATATATATATATATATATATATATATATATATATATATATTATATATATATATATAATATATATATATTATATATATATATATATATATATAATATATATATATATATAATATATAATATATATAATATATATATAAAATATAATATATATATATATATATATATATATATATATATAAAATATAGGATAAAATTTTTCGAAAAAATTTTTTTTAGAAAAATTTTATCCTATATTAGATATAAATTTAATAGTGTTCACTTCCGGACTCTATCACTCTGTGAAGGTTTCTAGTTCGAATCACACGTGTCTCGAGATGTGCTGAAGATTTTCTATTTTGGATATATTTGGGGTACTTAGGTCTGCTCAGGACTTAGTGCTCGCTTTTTCCATGGGTATGAGTAAGTATTTCATTTATGTCTTACGTATTTATCGCTGAGGAGGAGAAAATTCTTATGAATTAGCTCTGAAATTGGGACCAATGCGGTAATAACGGAATTTTTTAGAAATTTCTATCGGCTTGTTTCGAGACGCATGTTAATTGTGATAAATTATAATGGTTATTAACAATTTGTCTATTTTGGGCATATTCGGCATTAGAATAATATTTTCTTTTGCCCTTATTTTATTTTATAAGTTATATATATATATATATATATATAGTTAATCCAAACAAGAAAGCACAAAAAAAGCACAAAAAACACAACAACGCGAGGACGTGGAACAAATATAGTATTATTGGACGCTCAGGAAAGAAGGAAAGTAGGAGGGTTTAACGTTTCGAGCGGAGCTCTTCGCCGGAAACATAGGAGAAGGAAAGATCCAGAGAAGAGAAGACAGAGGAAAAAAAATCGCCAACGGTATATATATATGCGTGCGTGTGTGTATGTATATACGACTGACTTCCATACAGTCTCTACTAAATTCACACACGGAGCTATAATAGACGACACATGCTCAAGGTGCTGAGCAATGAAACTGAGCGAGTGTTCTGAAAAATACCGGAGTCACTGTGTTCGTATACAGTTCTTGATGGCTATACTCCAGCACAGCCACAGTCCAATGACTAAAAACCAACGAAAACAAATAAGAACCAGTCAATTTTCGCTATAAGTTTACACGACGGTGTGTAGATTTCACAATTAGTTAAAGGAGAAAATTACGTAATATATATGAAGTTAAGCAGCACTGTTTTTCTTACTCTTCCTCTCCCTCATTTTTGTCCTCTCTCTTTTTCTGACATGTTTAACGAGCTGTGACATGAGGTAATAGCAGCCCTAGATAAAATTGTATATCATATATATATATCATATGTATATATAAATATATATATGCATATGCATATGTATATATATATGAATATATATATACACATATGTGTGTGTGTGTATGTATGTATATTGTCTAGTTCTATAATAATCATATAATATGAAGGCAGCGTTCTAGAATAACCTTGGCCGTGATAGCTAAAATAAACCAAAGCACAAGTGCTTGACATGACCGCACGGTTATGAAGGTCACGTGGTTGAGGATTAGATTTGCACTCTGCGCGTTATTTCGGATTTATATTTTCTGCGACTTACGGTCTCGGTTTGACCAATGCTTTGTGTATAGCTTCGGTAGACAGAGCCTATTCTTCAAACCGGTGCGTGTGTGTGTGTGAGTCTGTGTGTGTGTGGGAGGGGGCTGGTTCACTAAGCAAATATTTCTCTTACTGACATGCCTAGGCGGAGAATTTTCTTCTGAGACCATTTCCGTGGCGAAAGGTCTTATTACGTCCGAATACACTCGAACGTGTTAAAAATGACTTACATAAATTTTATTCAAAATTACTTTCTATGATATTATATATACACACACGCACATGCATATATATATATATATATATATATATATATATATATATATTATATATATATATATATGTATGCATGTGTATACGTATGTATGTGTGTGTTGTGTGTGTCTGTGTCTGTGTGTGGATGCATGTGCGTGTGTGCATATATGATATCATAGAAAGTAATTTTGAATAAAATTTATGTAAGTCATTATATATATATACATGCACACACACATACACATACATACATACATACATGCATGCATACATACATACATACATACATATATATATATACATACATATATATTATATATACATATATATACATATATATATATATATATATATATATATATATATATATATATATATATATATATATATATATATATATATATTATATATATATATATATAATATATAATATATATATATATGTATGTATGCATGTATATATATATATATATATATATATATATATATATATATATATATATATATATATACATATACATACACATACACTTTCTGCATATACACACATAGAGAGTATTTCACCTTTAAAGTGCACTTGGGATCCCACTAATAACCTTTTGAACATTAGTGCACCACACTTATGACATGCTGCATTTTGTCTTAGATTTTAATGCAAATTATATTAACATCGAATTTGACATTTAAAGGAATAACAACCCTGCAGAAGGAACGCTATCTCGGTCCTTTCGCATACTGGGTGGCCTTGTCACAGATTATAATGCAGCGTGCGAGCGACTCTTTCTCATATTAGGTATTCCAATGTTTATCTGCTATCTAAATTGTGCTGTTCATTCTTTGCGAGCATCTTACTTGTTTTACAGTTAATTCATCAGCCACTTAACATTATCGGGATATGCTACTTCTGCTTATGTCTAACATAGTGAGTCGTCTTACAGTCCTTCCTCACCTTGAATTAGTGCTTGTAATCGTTAATGCTTTGCTTTTCAGATACATACAAACGTACATGCATAGAGACCCACTTAATACATATATATATATATATAACAAGAAAAAATCCAACTATTATTTCCCTTCCAGGTGCCTTCCCATTCTGCAGTTTATCTACTGCTATAGCGAAAGTTTCTGCATCTATTTTGTATGTTTTACTGTTAGTGTTGGTACAGTATTCTCTCTCAATTGTATTTAACCATGATTCATTCAGGTTGAAAACCTTCTTTTCGTTTCAAATTTATGACCAGAATGATTGTAGATCTTTTTGGGATGGAGCTTTCTTAATGGTAATATTCTCCTTCCTCATCTCTCTGTATATTTGTGGATTGGAAGCAAACTTGCGATTGATACTGGCTTGTTCAAAAATTCGCTAACGATAGCGGAGATTCTCGCTCATCATCCTCAGTTCATGTTTTAAAGTGATTAGCTTTCCCTCAAGAGCTCGGTGTGAAGAGTTGCCATAAAGTTTGTGAGAAGAGCTAGCTAACGAGTCCCACTCAAATTTGTGACGATAAGTTAGTTGTTTCGAACTGGTATGTCTACCACGATCTCTCTTGGGAGGCACAATTCGGTTCCCTTTCTGGTCGCCCATGAAGAAAAGAACAGCCAAGCACTCGTTCTAATTATTAGCATTATTTCTAGATGCCGTACTTGAAAGGGCGGCCAAGTGAACTCGTAGGTCGAATGAATATCAGCAAAAAAGTGGGTAATGAATTATTGAACCTAACTAAGGATCCATTTGGCAGTGCCGCTGTATGTCAAATCTCTGGTGGCTCATTTCCTAGAAAATATCCAGAAAATTAGGCATAATTTTTAAATCAATGTACGATGTCGGCTTGCAGCCTCTCAATAAATGTATAGGAAGCTGAAGACTTGTATCAACTGAAATCTGGAGTGCTGATACATTTTGGAAAATTTTCTATCCTGAAAATTCGCTAAATTTGTATTGCCTGCTAAACAAAAATTCTCTCAACGTCGGCACACCCAGACTAATACAGAGTAGTCTGATACATGATGGCTGCCCCCTTGTTATCGAGTATGGCCATTGCACGAGGCTTAACTGTTAACGATGCTGTGATCGAATGTGACTTTTTAACCCAGCTAAAGATCTACAATGTCTTGGACAGAATTGGCAGCTAAAACCTTTACTAGCAATAGCCGGCTGTAATTGTAATCGGGTTCCATGTACGTTTGCATGTCGTTTAAGTCCTCCCGCTGAATCACACTCCCTTCCAAATGCCCGACAGATATGATTAGTATGGTGTGTAGCACCACCACCAGCAGCTTGGTAGTCAAGCATCGGTCACGCTTTATGACTACGAAGATGACTCATGAGCTTAGCTTGACTGAGGCAGAGTTTTGCACAGACACTGCATGTCAGGGTCATAGGAAGACCCTTACCGTCTGGAAGTACAACACCGATGCCCTTCCTGATATCCCTCCTTACTTTCTCATGCGCAATTTAAGATTTCTCAAAAGTAGCTGTCCCCCTCATCTGCTACCGTCATTAGCTATGCCCTCCCATTTTTCAGGAGGGATGCTAGCATCTTTCAAGGAAGCCTTCAGCAAGTTTTTATACCTCTTTTTTTTTTTTGGTTTATGTGGAGGTCGTTCTCCTTAATCTAACTTTCCATAAAGGAGTTGTTTTGGCATCCTTGACTCTTTCATCCTGACCACATGACCACTCCATCTGAGCCTTTGCTTCAACACAAGAGCTTCTATACTTTCACACCAATATCTCAAGATCACTAATGCGGTCCTCCCAATTAATGCCATAGATCCGTCTGAGACACATCTAATGGAAACGTTCCAGCTGCTTAAGGCGGTATCGATACGTGCCACAGGTCTCGCAGGCATAAAGAAGAGAAGAAAGCACGCACACCTTGTGCACTTTTATCTTTGTATTCCTGCATATGTCTCACCGACTCCAGAGGCGCCTTTCTAGCCTTCCGAAAGCATCACTGGCTTTCCTAATTCTGTATGGAATTTCACTATCCAAATTGCTGTATCTATTAACAGTGCTTCTCAGGTAGACAAACTGATCAACTACATCAAGTCGTTTACCATACACATAGATATTTGGTTCCCTATACTGCTTACCAGGGGCAGGTTGGTACATGTCAACAGTTTTTTCGAGTCTGATACATACATACATACATACATAAATACATACATACATACATTACGTACATAATACATACATACATACATACGCACGCACACACACACACACACACTCACACACAGATATAGTTGAAATTTACAGAAAAACAAAAGACGAAGATAGGTGTATAAACAACAAGCAGGTGTATTAGTTTGACACTCGGGAAGGTGAGAAAGTGCTTTATGTTTCAAGCCTAAGCTCTTCAACAGAAAGGAACACGAGGAGATAAACAGAGAGAGAGAGAGATTTAGGGGTCATCCCCCACCCCATCCTTCTCTAATTCCCTTTTCTCCCCTTCACCGTTTTCTGCCTGTCTGTCTGTCTCCCTCTTTCTCTTTTTCTCTCTCTCGTTGCTCACATATGACCACCGACCATCTATCTTTTCCTTCAGGACGTCCAAAGGACTGGACGTCTTCTATATCTTTCTCTTTTCTCTTGTCAAAGAAAATATTTCTCAGGTGTTCTCTATTTTACCCTCGTTCTGGTCTAACGACCCTCCATGTTTGTTTTCGTTCGGTTTCCTTGTATATCTTCACTGTCCTGTTTTTGTTCCCAACTTTGACCCTCCATAAATCCAAAATTTTATTTTGGTATCTACGGGAGCAACTGACTTCGAAAACTTATATTGTCGTTCAATGCTCGAAATAAGGAGTAGATAGATAGCCGATAACGGATGAAGGGTCGTTCTTTATATTACTTGTCCTGTCTTCCTTTTTTCTCTCGTTGTTTGCGGATTTAACTCATTTATTTTCGCATTTTATGTTGTTTACTGTTGGTGAAGTCCTGTACCCATATATGTACATATATGTACACACACACACACACATATATATATATATATATTATATCCATATGAATAATTATATAGGGATGACATTATTAAAATACCAACACGAGTGGTAAGCGAATTATCAGCCGTACAGGCAAATTAATAAAATATATACATACAATATTAGATATGTACATTTATACACGAGGGTACTACATGAGTACCTATATCGCTAAAAGATACAAGTCGAAAAATACTTCTGTACCACCTAATAATCACAAATCTATTACAGACATAATAGAAAAAAATATCAGTGAACAATAATAATGTCTTGCCTCTACTGGGTCAGAACAAGTAAACGCTGGTCAACCTGGTACCGGTTTCGAAATTTAGTGCCAAATGGGTGGCCGATTTCTCATCAGCCAAAGTCTGCCAGCTAAATTACTACTAACATTCTTCCCCAAATAGATTTGTGATCATTCGGTGGTACAGAATTATTTTCCGACTTCTATTTTTTAGCGATATAGGTACTCATGTAGTATACTTGTGTATAGATATACATATCTAATAATGTATGTATATATCTTATATATCCATATACATAGATATATATATCGTAAGAGTTGTAGGAAGTGAAAATTCAGCGTTTCAGTGTTGTTCTGCAAGTAAAAGTTGACAGGAGGGAAATTAAAAAGAGACAATAGGGTTTTGCATCCCTAAGTTAGAAAAACTGGCTGCAACTGATAAGGAGCACAGGTTCATGGAGCTTTTAGGTGGACAGGAAATAGTAGGAGACAGAAACTAGATAAGAGAGGTAAAAGGAAAGAGGGATTGAGTGAGGAGAGGAGTGAGCGGAGGCGAGAGAGTGGAGAAAGGTAAAAATGCGGTGAGGGATGGAATAGGATAAGAAATGGATTACTGAAGTATGAGGAGGTACAGAAGTAGAAGGAAATACGTTCATTTAAACTTGTCGGTGAGCAAGTTCGAATTAGAAACGTTTCCTTGAGTATGTGGAACATAGGTGCTGCACACTGATAAATGAATGATGGAATGGCCTGTTTGTTGTGTTGAAGTGGCTGGCGACAGGTTGGTCTGGTATACGTAGAAGTACGCTTTGTATGTGCTCTCGAAAGTGATAGGTAAATTTTAAGGTTTTTTTAAAGATTGTATGTCATTAATAAGACTTTTTTCTGACGTTTCGCACAAAGTTCTTTTTCGCGGCTAAGAAAAATGTTGCTATTTCTCCCTTAGTCAATACAAGCTTTGACACTGTGGTAAATGACAGGAAATTAGGATGGGCGCATGCGTGGCGAGGGATTTTCTCCTCTGGTTTTTAAGCTCACTGCAATTACTTTTATGTATGCGCATAATGTAGATGCACCTATAAGGATTTTACATTAGATAACATAGTCTTACATATTTCTAAAAGAGTGTGGTTGTGGCTAGAATGATTTTGATCATAAGTCAACTCAATCAGCATTGTCATGGGGCTTAACAACAACAAGGACACATTTTGTGAAGTAGTCTTTGATATATCTAAAGAAAAGATTATCTCTGCTGTAATGTCTTTGATCATTGGCTTGCTTGGTCAAAACAGACCTAGGGTTATAGAAGGACACCGGTTTTACTGCTGTTACGTTGGCAAAGTGAATATGTATGCCTGTGTGTCTAAGTATGTGTGTATGTGTGCCCGTGTACGGGCGTGTGTTAGTGTGTGTATGTGTGCATGCGTTTGTATGCGTGTGTTTATGAGAAAACAGTGTTCTTTGCATTGTAAGTATTTTTTTCAGAAATTCATCCATTAGTTCTTCTCTACTTCCTATCATCCTTTCTGCCCTCTTTTACTGTTAAATCTTCTAAACCCAACGCGCACACGCACACACACACACCACACACACATATTCATGAGCATGTGTGTGTGCACGCGCGTACGTATGTACCCCAGTCCATATCAGCCTGTTTTACACACACACACATCGTCCAAACAAAGCTTTTACTCTGCTCTCACTCACTTACCATACTACCACCATCACCACCACTACCATTATCACCACGATCATCATTGCAACCCACCATGTAGCTATCCAAATAGCCCGAGGAGTGGAAGGGAGGAGAGCTCAACGTGGGTGGGCAACTGCTCTCTCACTCTCCGTTTCTCTCTCTCTCTCTCTCTCTCTCTCTCTCTCGCTTTCTCGCTCCGTCTCTCGTTTACTCTTTACATATGTCTCACACTGTCTATCTTTTACCCCCTACCGTTGCTATGGCGCTTTCCTTACATTCCTAAGCGCATTCATATAAATACGTACACATACACTACCAGATGAAAACAGAAATGTGGAAAAAAAAAGTCCTACACCCTCACACACATATATATAATAATGCGTACACGCACACATCCACACATACGAAGAGTGGGAGAGACACATAGAAAGCGCATTACAGAAGCGCTCAAAAGAGGACAGACACTGATAAACATATAAACACACACGCATACCCACACAAAGAAATAAGCTGAGAACTGCGTACAATCGAAAAGAACACACATCCACACACTTAAATATACATTGAGAGGTGAAGAAACACACTCAGTCACACAAACTCTATCTTGCCTTGCTCAGAAAATTACTAAAAAACACAAGTATATACCAGCACAAACAGATTCATAAAACAAACGTACACTACCGCAAATATAATCTGGGGACTGGAAAGTTGTTTTTTTCTTCTTTTTTACATAGTATGTTTCGTACATTCATGTTTACATTATAAAACCTGCTATATAGCACTTCCAGTCATTCTATTATAATTCCATTCACATCTAAGATGCATTATAGGGATATTAAAAATGCTCCATTAGTAAAATGGTATTTTATTATATCGACCTCAGAACAATGAAAGACGAAGTAAACTGCAGTGAGATTTGACCTCGGAATATATATTTCTTTACTACCCACGAGGGGCTAAACACAGAGGGGACAAACAAATGGATTAAGTAGATTATATCGACCCCAGTGCGTATCTGGTACTTAATTTATCGACCTCGAAAGGATGAAAGGCAAAGTCGACCTCGGCGGAATTTGAACTCAGAACGTTACGAAATACGGCTACGCATTTCGCCCGGCGTGCTAACGTTTCTGCCAGCTCGCCGCTCCGTTAAATTGATACAACCGATGTGTGTGTGTGTGTGTGTGTGTGTGTGACCTCGGAATATAAAAGAACCACTACAATTTTGTGTGAAGTCCTGCCGATTTTGCCAATACGCCACCTGCGGCGCCAATAAGGTGGGACTCTGCGTGCTCACTTGACCAACGAGAAATAACAAAAGATTATCTCTAAAACTCACACCTTTCTCTCTTTTTAAAAGGGCCAGTCGTTAGGTAATGTAGTTCTGAGTATAGTGAGACACTTATTCTTTTACTTGTTTCAGTCACTTGACTGCGGCCATGCCGGAGCACCGCCTTTAGTCGAGCAAATCGACCCCGGGACTTATTCTTTGTAAGCCCAGTACTTATTCTATCGGTCTCCTTTGCCGAACTGCTAAGTTACGGGGACGTAAACACACCAGTATCGGTTGTCAAGCAATGCTACGTGGACAAACACAGACACACACACACACCACACACACCACACACATATATATATATATTATATATATATATATATATATATATATAATATATATATATATATATATATATATATAATACATATATACGACAGGCTTCTTTCAGTTTCCGTCTACCAAATCCACTCACAAGGCATTGGTCGGCCCGGGGCTATAGCAGAAGACACTTGCCCAAGATGCCACGCAGTGGGACTGAACCCAGAACCATGTGGTTGGTTAGCAAGCTACTTACCACACAGCCACTTTCGAAACAAACATCTTAACCGTTTGGCTATGCACAAACACACATACATACACACGCATAAATATACTAAACTAAAATAACAAACAAGTACACTATTCATACGTGTGGATTTCGCACGCATGCACGCACACACACACCACACACACATCGGTTGTATCAATTTAACGTAGATGTGTGTGTATGTGTGTGCGGGGGTGGTTTCTAGTCTGTTGTGCCATTGGTGTTTTATAGCTGGTTACGCTGGAAAGTGGGTTCAGTATCGTGCAACACTTTATCCACTGAAAGCAAATTCATGCACAGAAACTTCTTGGATTCTCGGAACAGTTTGCACGGACATACCTGAGTTTAGGAAGAGGTCTTGGTCTGTCACTAGGTACAAATCACGGAGATTCAAAGAGTGGTACTCGTGTTGTACAAGCGTTTATCACCATAATCCAATGAGGAACAGATGGTTTTTTTAAGCTGACCTAATTTTTCATTCCATCTACTGAAAATCCTATGGTAATGGAAAAATGTACGGACCTAATCAGTTAGGTCCACACATGCATATACATACATATATATATATATATTATATATATATATATATATATATATATATATATATATATATATATATATATATATATATATATACATATATACGACAGGCTTCTTTCAGTTTCCGTCTACCAAATCCACTCACAAGGCATTGGTCGGCCCGGGGCTATAGCAGAAGACACTTGCCCAAGATGCCACGCAGTGGGACTGAACCCAGAACCATGTGGTTGGTTAGCAAGCTACTTACCACACAGCCACTTTCGAAACAAACATCTTAACCGTTTGGCTATGCACAAACACACATACATACACACGCATAAATATACTAAACTAAAATAACAAACAAGTACACTATTCATACGTGTGGATTTCGCACGCATGCACGCACACACACACACACCACACACACACACACATCGGTTGTATCAATTTAACGTAGATGTGTGTGTATGTGTGTGCGGGGGTGGTTTCTAGTCTGTTGTGCCATTGGTGTTTTATAGCTGGTTACGCTGGAAAGTGGGTTCAGTATCGTGCAACACTTTATCCACTGAAAGCAAATTCATGCACAGAAACTTCTTGGATTCTCGGAACAGTTTGCACGGACATACCTGAGTTTAGGAAGAGGTCTTGGTCTGTCACTAGGTACAAATCACGGAGATTCAAAGAGTGGTACTCGTGTTGTACAAGCGTTTATCACCATAATCCAATGAGGAACAGATGGTTTTTTTAAGCTGACCTAATTTTTCATTCCATCTACTGAAAATCCTATGGTAATGGAAAAATGTACGGACCTAATCAGTTAGGTCCACACATGCATATACATACATATATATATATATATTATATATATATATATATATATATATATATATATATATATATATATATATATATATATATATATACATATATACGACAGGCTTCTTTCAGTTTCCGTCTACCAAATCCACTCACAAGGCATTGGTCGGCCCGGGGCTATAGCAGAAGACACTTGCCCAAGATGCCACGCAGTGGGACTGAACCCAGAACCATGTGGTTGGTTAGCAAGCTACTTACCACACAGCCACTTTCGAAACAAACATCTTAACCGTTTGGCTATGCACAAACACACATACATACACACGCATAAATATACTAAACTAAAATAACAAACAAGTACACTATTCATACGTGTGGATTTCGCACGCATGCACGCACACACACACACACCACACACACACACACATCGGTTGTATCAATTTAACGTAGATGTGTGTGTATGTGTGTGCGGGGGTGGTTTCTAGTCTGTTGTGCCATTGGTGTTTTATAGCTGGTTACGCTGGAAAGTGGGTTCAGTATCGTGCAACACTTTATCCACTGAAAGCAAATTCATGCACAGAAACTTCTTGGATTCTCGGAACAGTTTGCACGGACATACCTGAGTTTAGGAAGAGGTCTTGGTCTGTCACTAGGTACAAATCACGGAGATTCAAAGAGTGGTACTCGTGTTGTACAAGCGTTTATCACCATAATCCAATGAGGAACAGATGGTTTTTTTAAGCTGACCTAATTTTTCATTCCATCTACTGAAAATCCTATGGTAATGGAAAAATGTACGGACCTAATCAGTTAGGTCCACACATGCATATACATACATATATATATATTATATATATATATATATATATATATATATATATATATATATATATATATATATATATATATACATATACGATGGGCTTCTTTTAGTTTCCGTCTACCAAATCCATTCACAAGGCTTTGGTCGGCCCGAGGCTATAGTAGAAGACACTTGCCCACAGCAAGTTCTAACTTTCGACTAACGTCTATGCTTCAAACCATGCAGATCTAAAGCGGAAATGAGTATTCATCTAAAAGGCCATGGAGGGAAAGTCAGAAATGTTCTGGACAAGAGAAAGCACAAGAAAACGATAATCATCTATGAAAATGGAGAAATCACTCTGTATATGTGTGTGTGTGTGTATGTGTGTGCATGTGTGTGTGTGTGTGTGTGGTGTGTGTGTGTGTGTGTGTGTGTGTGTGTGTGTGTGTGTGGTGTGTGTGTGTGTGTGTGTGTGGTGCGAGCGCGCACGTAGTCATGTCAAACTTCAGAAGTCTTCCACATTTTCAATATTGAACTTACAGATTGTTTTTTTGAGAATATTAGTCAGATGGTATTTTTCGTTGTCTGAGAACCCCAGCTTTGCATATGATGGCTTAAACACTTAGTAAAATACATCAATAATTACTAGTATATAGGCGTAGGAGTGCTGTGTGGTGCCTTGCTTACGAACCACATGGTTCCGGGTTCAGTCCCACTGCATGGCACCTTGGGCAAGTGTCTTCTACTATAGCCTCGGGCCGACCAAAGCCTTGTGAGTGGATTTGGTAGACGGAAACTGAAAGAAGCCCGTCGTATATATGTATGTATATATATATATATATTATATATGTATGTATATATTATATATATATATGTATGTATATATTATATATATATATTATATATATATATATATATATATTATATATATGTATGTATATATATATAATATATATATATATATATATATATATATATATATATATATGAATGCGTGTGTGTATGTTTGTGTGTCTGTATTTGTCCCCCCAACATCGCTTGACAACTGATGCTGGTGTGTTTGCGTCCCGTAACCTAGCGGTTCCGCAAAAAAGAGACCGATAGAATAAGTACCAGGCTTACAAAGAATAAGTCGTGGAGTCGATTTGCTCGACTAAAAGCGGTGCTCCATCATGGCCACAGTCAAATGACTGAAACAAGTAAATGAATAAGAGAGTATAAAGGCTAATTTACATTCTGGGAATCGCACGTTTCAATGTAATTGACAATAAATGTTCTTTTTTTTATCTTTTACGTGCTTCGGTCATTGTTTGCGGCCATGCTGGAGCACTACCTTAAAGGAGAAGAAAGTCGATTACGTCGACCCAATTCTTGCCTGGTACTTCTTTTATCGACTCCACCACCTCTTACCTAATGATGAAAGGCAAATTCGACCCGGGCAGCATTTGAACTCAGAATATAAAAATCTGGGAGAAATGCCGCTAAACAGTTTGTATGGCGCAGTTTGGATCCTTCCCACTCTTTCTCAATAATTTTAGATAAAATGTTCTTATTCGTTGGGCAAAAGGCGCAGGAGTGGCTGTGTGATAAGTAGTTTGCTTACCAGCCACATGGTCCCGGTTTCAGTCCCACTGCGTGGTACCTTGGGCAAGTGTCTTCTACTATAGCCTCGAGTCTACATCTCCATTGATGTTGATTCCTATAACACTGAGCCTCTTGCGAATTCGAACATTTATCTTATTGAGTTTTTATAGTGAATAGTTCAGAAGGCCAGACGTAGGTGTGAGGGCAGCCACAGCAAAGGTTCTGAGGGCAATATACTTGTAAGCTTAAAGTTCTAATGACCATATTCTCTTTACTCTTCTGAGGTATTCATTTCTGGTCCACTTCTTATTTATGGGTCCATCATATCTGAAATTCTCATCTTGTCCAAGATAACTACAATTGTCACCTGACTGTAGAAGTTGTATTGCCAAGCCATTCGTTTTTAGGTTTTCCGAGGAGGGTAAAACTTTTGCATGTCTTATTGTTAAGAATGCACATTTAGATTCACCAAAGTTCATTCCAATGTCTGTAGAAAATTGAGTTATGAGGTTTAACTGTTTCTTTTTCATGTGGTCGATATTTGGCCCATACAGTTTCAGGTCGTCAACAAAGAAAAGATGGGAGTTACTTCTGGATCCATTTCTACGATCCCTATGTTTTGTGAGCAGGTATGATAGTGTGTTTAATGAGAGGACGAAGAACAACTTTTTCGGTAATGTTATACTGTGGATCCACGTGTTTCTCAGCGTAGCGAGAAAGTGAAGAGGGAGAATTTCCTTAATACGTCTGCTTAAATAGATGTTGCCCACGAGAGTCTCGCTGCGGTCCCGTGCATGGCCACATGGTTGTAGGCGAGATCTCGCTCTTGTCTCGGACATGGTAATGGCTGCCGGCGAGATCTCGTACAAAATGGCACTGGCTTCTCGTGTCACGTTACAGGTTCTTCTAATCTATCTGGTTCATTTCTTATGAATCTCTTCTTCAATTGGTTTCTGTGTCTTTTTTCAATGCCTTTTCTGCTTTTAATTCTGTACATCATTTACCCTATGTACTTTATAATTTTTCCTTCTTCCCAGTATTGTTTTCCGTTTTTATATGACTTCATGTACACCTTATCGCCAATTTTGAAAAATTTTGGATTGTCTTTCATGGTACTTTTTCTGTCCTCGCCAGGTAACAGTTTATCAAAAACTGATTTCACAACATCAGTTCAGCTGTTGAGCTTTCTGCTAGTGTATTGGGATTCGGTTTCACCCTGTATACCCTTAGGAACTGTTGCAGAGTGATTTCGTCTGTGTCCTTCAAAAGTGTCCACAAAACGCCCTGCCTGTCCATTTGGTCTGGGATGGTAAGGCGCTATCGTTTTATGTTCTACCGTGAACATTTCGCAGAATTTTCTAAATTCACTGGATACAAATTGTGTTCTATAATCAGACGAAATACGTCTGGGATGCCAAATCTTGCAGATAATTCGTGCAGAAAATGTATTACAATTGAGGCAGTTGGTCTTTTGCACCTAACAATTTCCGGCCATTTTGTAAAACTATCAATTACTTACTAAGTAGTAATAACCATTAAATGGACCCGCAAAATCGATATGTGGTCTTGACCATGGATTTTTTACTTCTGGCCAAGGCTCCCACATTTTAGTGGGGCAATTTCGCTGCCTTTTACTACGTTTTCAACTTCCTTGTCCATCTTCTGTTAATACGCATAACTGTGCACAAACACTTTCATCCTTGTGGTCCCTGGATGTTCAATATGGAATTCTTTCAGCATTCTTTTTTGTAGAGTCTCAGATATCACTACCCTTTGGTCATACATCAATACGCCATCACATGTTGAATATATAAAACATCTTGTTTTTTCTTACCGAACTTTTTTGGTTTGTTTTCTTTCGCTAACCACAAAGTTGTTTTTTTTTTTGCTTCATTAATGAACTTGTCTTTTGACGCGTGTCCCTTTATCTCCTCTAGAGTTATTGGTAACTCTCGTACAATGTTCCACATTATGTGTTTAATTTCCCCTTCGGCTCTGAGAGCTGCTACTAATGCGTCCTCGAATGGTTCGCCATCTCTGGGTATTAACCTGGATAGGCCGCCAGCATGTCCTAGCTTTTTCGACGGTAAATATCCCATTGCGTAGTCGTAGTTTAGTAGTATGGTGCCTTATCACAGCAACCTGTTTGTCGTATGTATTGGGATTCCTTTCTTGGATCTATAAATCGTTAGGAACGGGCGATGATCTGTTTCTAGTCTAAACCGTCTACCATGTATAAACCTGTGGAACTTTTTTATGCCAAATATAATCACCAATCCCTCTTTTTCAATTTGGTTGTAATTTTTTTCTCCTTGACGCGTGAGCTATGGCCTTTTGGCTGCCATCTTCACATTTGTGTAGGAGTACGGCGCTTACCCAGTACTCACTAGCATCTGTTGCAAGTATCATTTCCAACTTTGGATCGAAGTGTGTAAGCGACAAGTCTGAAGTTAACATGCTTTTTAGTTCCTCAAATGCCTTCTGGCATTTTTCTGACCAAAATCATTTGGCATCCTTTTTTAACAGCTCGTTTGGTGAAGCTCTTGTGTTGTGTATGTTCGGGATATATACTTGATAGTAGTTTACCAACCCTAAAAATGCCTGCAATAATTTGACGTTCGTTGGGGGAGGCATATTCCGTTTTGCCGTCGCCCTTGATGGGTCTGGCCTTCGGTGCTATGTCTTTTCGTCCGATGTCACTTCGTCAAATGTCTTTTCGTCCACGTCTTTTGGTCCGTCTTTTTGTCCGATGATTTTTTTTTCTAACGACTTTTTTCCGATTATAAATAAACTCTTTAGAAACAAGGTTAAATATCTCTAATGATATATTACAGAATGATATATTACAGAACTATATCGAGCCTCGTTATATGATCGTTATTATCGTTCTTTTTCCTTCTCTGTTAACAGTTTTACTTTCTCTTTTTCCTTCTCTCTCTTAAGTATGGTGCTGTGTATAGAGACCACTGCAAATTTAGTGTACATATTTTTAATTTACCCATTCCGAAATGATAACGTTCATAGTATCGACCAAAAACAAAAGAAAAGTAGTTGATGAAAGTAATTACATCTACGATTTTCTTTAAAGCAATACAAAACTTGGAAAGAATTCTGGAGATGTGAGAAAAGAAGGCTGTGTTCAGTGCGAATTCACACGGTAACGGAAAACAATAAGCCGAAAATTATCTATTTTTCTAGTGACCACCTTCATCCAGTTGATGCTAAATGCCAGAAAAGCAGTTCCAGAAATAAGGTATAAAGTGGAAAACATAGCAGCAAGTTCGCGTACCTAGTGGCTAAGTTTACGCAGCTGATAGAAAATACTTGCTCTTAACTTTCTCGTTTGCCTGTACTTTCAAGGACTATTCAAAGATGCCATCAAAAAAAAAAAAATTCTGGATTTCCCGCTAATCCAGGGTCTAGAACTGGTTTTGAAATACCTGAAGAATATTGTAAACTTGATAATAGCGAACACTTTCTGAAATACGATTCGGGTATCGAGTATCAATGGTGCATACTAGTATTTGCATCAGAAAGTGCTCTTCAGAATATAGCACCATATCGTCATTGGACATGTGATGGAACATTCAAAATTATGCCAGAACAGTGGTTTCAACTGTTTAGCATTCATGTACAAGTTAAAGGTAGCAGTTTTCCACGGGTCTTCGCATTACTGCCGAATAAAACAAAGCAGGCATACGAATTATTTTTCGAGCAATTGAAAATTATGCAACCTGATGCATATCTGCTTGATTTCATAGGAGATTTCGAAGTTGCAGTTCATAAGGCATTTATTTCATCATTCTCTAATTCATCTATCGTGGTATGGTTGTTTCATCTGAGCCAATCAGTATTTCGAAAAATTACAGATTTAGAGGCCACAAAGAAAAATACAATAAAGACTGAATTCTGTCTTAAAATTTGGTATTTTTTCAGCATTAGCCTTCCTACCCGTTGAAGATGACGATGAAGAAATACCTGCTGAATTCATCGTTTACTTCGACATGACTTACATAGGCGTTGTGAGAGGACGAAGGAGAGAACCACCTACATTCCTGGTTGCTGTATGGAATGTTAATCAGCGTATTCTTCAAGATCTACCCAAAACAAATAATGCTGTGGAGAGGTTTCATTTTGTGATAAAGCATTCAGCAGGTGGAGCGCATTTGAATATTTGGAAATTAATCAAAACTCTGAAGGAAGAGGAAGGATTCGTTCAAGGTAAAATTACTCAAATTCTTCGAGGAAATCCGTCAAATTCATGTTCACGATATCGAAGAATAACTAAACACCTCAAAAGATTGGTTATTGAATATGGGTCAACAAGAAAATTTTTTTTTTTTTTAAGAGTGTGACATATAATTTACATCAATTTTAAGTGAACATAAATCATTAGTTATATCCTGTAACTTTTTAAAAATTACTTCTTTTTAAAATACATTTTCCCACAGTATTTTGCTTGAATCCAATCAATAAAATTCTCAATGATTATTTGAGTTTGATGTTCACCTTATTTTCTAAAGATTTTATTAAAATTGAACAAAAAGTCGTTGGACAAAAAATAATCATCGGACATAAAGACGTCGGATCAAAAGACGTCGGACCAAAAGACGTGGATGAAGTGACTTAGGACAAAGTGACATCGGACGAAAAGTCGAGTCACGCTAGCCTTCGTCCCCTTTCGTCAATCACTCGACCCAAATATTTGATTTTTTCATCAAAAATTCACACTTTTCCTTTGTTGGCCTAAACCTGTATTAATTTATATTTCCGAATACTTTTTTAATATGTTCGAAATGTTGCTCCACTGACTCGCTATAAGATAAGCGATAGCGAAGTCGCAGTCATTTAACATTGCGTCCATTTCACTTGTTGGAATATGGCGCAGTTTCCACTTTTACTCCAAAAGGAAGCCGCTTGAATTCATACAATCCACGGTGTGTGCTGATTGTTAAAAGGTGTGCGCAATCTTCCACTACCTGTATCTATAGATAGGCTTCCAAGAGGAAATTTTTCTTCGAGGAAATTTTTCTTCCAGGAAATTTTTCCTCCATTTAGTTTTGAGAACACTTCTTCTGGGCTTGGTGATAGATAGCTGTGTTCGACTAACCCGTCATTTAATCCAGTTGAAAAGTCCGTATTTTTTTTTTTTTTGTCTTTACATAAACTGGCGGAGCTGCCCAGTCTGAATGGTTGACTTTTTCACTCATAGCTTGACTTTCTAGTCTTTCTAGCTCTTTATTAACCTGGTCCAACGCTACAAACGGCACATTCGTTTGGGCTTTAAAATAGGTGTTGCCTCTTATTTTACTGCGATCCTCGCTTTTGTTTTAGTGTAACAGCTTAATCCTTCCAAAAAAAACAACAACTTTATTAGTTGTAACATTTGTTGCTGTAACATTGTTGTTGTTCTTTGAGCTGTTGTTGTTGCTGTTTTTGCAAATCAACTAAACCCTCTAACACGTTTTTCCATAATTTTACAGATTTTTCGTAAAATATATGCAACAAAAATGTTTGTTACTCCTCTGTCGAGTTTTTAATTTCTCTGCGTCAAACATTTTTCAACGTCGTCCGTATGAATTGTTTATATTCTCGTCATCACTGTTATAATGTGGATCCTCGTCCACTTGTAGGTTGTCGTCGGCACTGCAATATTCTGGTCGCCACTATTATGTTGTCGCGGTATTCCGCGTCTTATCTTTGTATAGTCTATTGTGCTATCGCTGATAGCACCACAAGACAACGACTTTGTAACGTCTACCTTGACGGTAACTCGAACTCGTATATATCACGTAACTGACACTGACTCCAACGGAGAACTCGTACAACGACTTTACTACTCCTATTCAGCGACTGACTGTCTGATTTTATAGTGGCTCCTTCAAACCGCTTTGTCACGTGGAAAGGAGTGTACCATTTTCACTAAAACAAGTAGTGAATTCTATCCGACTCAATTTGCTCCTTATCATTCCTAAAGAGCAAAGGGGTGTACCAAGTCTTGGTCAGGTGTTTATTAGCACTCACTAATGGCTGCAGGACTTGGTCTAACTGTAAAGCCTTGATAATCCATCCATGTGGTTTATTATCAAAAACCTTCAGATAGGAATGAGGAAAGTGGTTGAAGTTGATGACAATTAGGGAAATTTTTATATACCCTTGATACTTTTTCCATTCAACCGCATGAGATCTCACCGATAAAAGGTGAAATTCTTCAGCAAGTAACCTGTTATATGGTCTGCGTCAGGAGATTTCCTGTTTGATATTTTCTGTAGAACCGTTTCCAATATTTCGCCGTCTATTTCACATCGTTTTTGCTGGGTATGCTGGTAATAGTCCTGCTTCAGTTCTTTTAGCCATACAGCTTGTTTGCTGAATTCATCCTTTGGTTCCCATACAGATATCCAGTAGCCCTCAATCTGATCTTTTGTGTACAAAGATTGAGCTTTCGCATTGAAGCTGCGATAAACTGGCTTGGGGACACTAACAAATTATTTATTATGTGTATGTACGTACGTACATACACACACATACATACATGCATGTTCAAGATGGTGCTCCAGCATGGCCGCAGTCTAATGACTGAAACAAGTAAAAGATAAAAGATACATACATACAAACATACATACATACATACATACATATCTATGCACGTATTCTAAATTATTAATAAGACAGAGTGTATTGGAAGCTTTATTTAGGACAACAATCATTTTGGCTTACTTTTGTACAACTCTCTAGTGGGTGGGAAACCATGTAATGGAATCACGTGCACCCCGTATTACAGAAGAAATCTCCTCAGGCGACATAAAGCGGTTCAGTATTATAGGATGTGCCTTTCGCTGATATGTGTGAAAAGATGATGTTCGTATCATATGAGTGTAAGTAGTTCACCAATAGATTACCTATTAGGTCGTCAAGTATGAAATTTGTCGTAAGGTATGTGGTAAAATTTGTCACCTGCACATTTTGCGCTTTTATTATATTTTGACAATCTTTATTTTTTGTTAGAAACCTGACACATGTATTTCTTTATTGTAACTCACTTTGCGCTTTATAAAGTATTTATAAATCGTTTTTACAAAGTATATATAAATCAGAAATTTGTACAGTTTTGAAATATGAGTTCTTTCTTGGAAATACAGCATTACAGACGGCTCAGAATATTAACGGAGTATTTTATTCTAATGTTATTACACAGCAGACAGTATCAAATAGGTTTGCAAAATTTCGTTCTGGTAACGTTGACCTCACAAATGATCAACACCGTCGACCAGAAACAAAGGTGGATAATGACGATCTGAAAGCCACCGTCGAGTCAGATCCATCTCAAAGTGCCCGTGAATGATTATTGTTGTTTAGTGTTAGCAAACAAACAGTATTGACTCACCTAGTTCAAATCGGTAAAGTGAAAAAGTTGGATAAGTGGGTTCCACATGAACTCAATGAAAATCAGAAATAGCAACATTTGGAAGCCTGTATTATGCTACTTTCTCGCCACAAAAATGAATAATTTTTTAATCGAATTGTAACATGTAATGAGTATTGGATCCAATACAACAACCGTAAATGTGCAGCAGAGTGGTTGGACAAAGACGAGCCACCAAAACAGTCCAAAAAGCAAAATTTATCAAAAGAAGCTGATGGTGTGTGTTCGGTGTTCTGGCGCAGGTATGCTCCATTATGATTTCATTAAACTTTGCTCATCAATCACGGCCAAAGTATACTGCAGCCAATTGGACCAAATGATGCAGAAACTTACAAAAACAGCCTAGATTAGTCAACAGATCCACTCCTATTTTATTGCAAGACAACGCCAGACCACACATCGCAAAAATGACATTGATGAAACTACAGGAGTTGTACTTGTAAGTTCTCCATCATCCACCATACTCACCTGATCTTTCCCCCACCGACTACCGCTTCTTCCAGAATTTGGATAACTTTTTGACAGGAAAAAAACTTAATTCTGACGATGCTGTAAAACAGGCCTTCCAAGATTTTAATGACTCTAGATTGCCAGGCTTTTACAGTTCCGAGCTGGACTAGCTACCTTTGGAATGGCAAAAGTGTATTGACAATATGGGTGCATACTTTGATGAATAAAACTATTCCTTGTATTTATGAAACATTAGCAAACTTTTTTACTTTTCTACAAATTTCATTCTTGACAACCTTATATGTATGTATGTATGTATGTATGTATGTATGTATGTATGTATGTATGTATGTATGTATGTATGCATGTATGCATGCATGCATGTATGTATGTATGTATGTATGTATGTATGTATGTATGTATGTATGATATATGTATGTATGTGTCTCAAACAACTAAATATCACCTTTTTGCGCTTGATAAAAGTTTTGATGAGAATATTTCATCAATATTGCTTGTGTTGATGTTTATGGACGCATTCAGTTATAGGGTAATTCTATATATTTATCTCAAGACACACTTTCATTGCATCGGGAGGTATTACCTTGATGACATTTTGCGACAACTGTTGATCACCTGTATGATATCTTTCACACAAATGTAACGTCAGCTGCGGCGTGGTCAACGCTGACAAGTGGACCAAAAACGCTGTTCAAAAGCTTGTTGAAAACCAGTTTGAAAAGAATCAACAGACGCTCTTCAAGAGTGAACAGATAACATCACCACCCATCCGCAGTTTACTTTGTCAGACAGTTAGAAGAAACGTTTAGGCTCAAAGGTCCGGGTGCTTCTGGCTGGCGAGACATAAGATGTTGAAAAACTGTTATCCCAGAACCCCTTGTGCTAATGAGCTGAGTACGTTATGGACACACTGTCGTCGTAAAAGGAAGTTATTCTCCTATGACGTAAACAACAGGAACTGGCATATTTGTATTTACATGTACCAGAACGTATTAAGAATAAATATGCACGTCATCATTTCAGTTACAAATTACGTTTTGTTCATATTATTGTTGCTGCTGTTTTTGTTTTTTTTTCTTCTTCTTCTTCTTCTTCTTCTTCTTCTTCTTCTTCTTCTTCTTCTTCTTCTTCTTCTCTTCTTTCTTCCTTCTTCTTCTTTCTTCTTCTTCTTCTTCTTCTTCTTCTTCTCTTCTTCTTCTTCTTCTTCTTCTCTTCTTCTTCTTCTTCTTCTTCTTCTTCTTCTTCTTCTTCTTCTTCTTCTTCTTCTTCTTCTTCTTCTTCTTCCCTCTTATATAATAGTTTGACTTTAATAGTTTCAGAATTAAAGTGAAAGTATCTGTCATTACAATAGAGATGTTTTTGTTTCACTTTTAACACGTAATACTGAAATAGTGGAGAAGATATGATATTATTGTGCGCTCGCTCTAGGCAAGAAGTTAGAAGGTTTTTTTGCCCATGACACTACATGGACCCTAAGTAAGGCATGTGTAAAATTTGAATGAAATTGGTTGTGTAGTTCTCAAGTTTTAGGGATTCACACAGACAGACAGACACACATTCTCAGTTTTATATATAGAGAGATATTTAAAATGGCTGAAGATTAATATCACGCTTGAAACTCTCGGAGTACTAACGAATTTGAATCCAAATGTTTTGATCCATATATGGTGTGTGTGTATGTGTGTGTGTGTAAACATACATACATACATAAATACATGCATACGCGCACACAGACATACATTTAAAAGAGGGTGCAAGCACACGGTCCTACAAAACACTCACACACATCAAATACGCGCAGGCGTACTCAAAGAGGTATACGCTTATAACTCCTCACATCTCTATCTACATGTTTACATCCTCCTAACCCCTCCTCGCTCACTCTCTTTCTCTCTCTCCTCTCTCTCTCTCTCTTTCTTTCTTTCTTTCTTTCCCTCTCTCTATTTCATAACGCGAAAAAAAACCCACCGACGGAGACACTTTGTTGCCGTCCACTCTCCTAGAAATAACAGCTTAATCTCCCTTAAATGATATCTCACAATCTTTAAAAAAGGGAAGAACATCAACATATTTGATAAGGTAGTCATAGAAACACTGTCTACAACAAAAAAGAATGAAAGAAAAAAAGAAAGAGATAGAAAGCAACAATCGGTATAGATATGGTTAGAATACATTATGATCAGGCATCTAAACTCATTAGCCCTGACCGGGGCTGTGAACAACAAGCGTCACAACAACACAATTAAATATAAAACCGTTGAAACCAATTTTTCACACAAAGCTACTGTTTGCTACCTTCAACATAACTATCATAACCACCAGTACCATCACCACCATCAACGCCACTGACATCCCTACCATCATCAGTAGCAGCAGCACTAATATCTCCTTCATAATAACCCGTTCCACCACCACCACCACCATCATCATCACCGCTACAAGTCTGTGTGTGGTCCGCCATAAGTACGCGAACGTGTGGTGAGTGTGCGCGCGCTCATGTCAATCACACCACGAGCGTGTGAGTATATGTGTATACGTGTCGATGTGTGTGTGTGTGTACATGTATGTGTGCATATATATATATATGTGTGTGTGTGTGTGTGTGTGCGTTTGTGCATATATGTGTGTGTTTGTGTCTGTGTGTGAGTTTCTATGCATATATATGTGCGTAGAAACACATATATAGACACACACGTACACAAATATATGCACGTATGCATACATGTGTGTGCATGTGTGTGTATGTATAGATAGAGAGAGTATATATACACATATATACATATGTGTGTACATATATTTATGTACACACACGCGCAGGAACCTCTCGCCTTTCACTCCCTCATATATACGAGCAACCTAACTTACGAGTGTCAACCTTTAAATACAAGCTATAGATAACGAGTACACACATGTGAATCTACAGAAATATCTAGCTATACATATCTCAACAAGTTATACATATTTTCATGCATGTGCGGATATACACGCGTGCGCGAAGTGAGTGTGTGTGTGTGTAAACGGCTCATACAATACGTCTTTAGCATATCGTATAGCAGTTTTATATCTCGTCTTCCTTCTCTCCTCTCTCTCTCTCTCTCTCTCTCTCAGAATATATATATATAATGTATGTTATATATATATATAATATATATATATATATATATATATATATAATATATATATATCTATATATAGATAATATATATATATACACCAGTATATATATTATATATATAGATCTATATATATATATATATATATATATATATATATATATATATATTATATATATATATATATATATATATATATATATATCAGGTCATCCCATAAGTTCTATCCGAATTTTGAATAAAGAAAACAAGTGATCAAATGTTATATTTAATTGAAATTTAATCATCAATGTACTTTCCCTGATTATCTATGACTTTCTTTCATCTATTTACAAAATTTTTAATCCCATCTCTT
The DNA here is from genome assembly GCF_006345805.1 of Octopus sinensis. NCBI lineage: Eukaryota > Metazoa > Mollusca > Cephalopoda > Octopoda > Octopodidae > Octopus > Octopus sinensis. The sequence continues at coordinate 51,878,726 of NC_043003.1, read as the reverse complement.
TTGGTTTCAAAGCGAAAAACTCTGAAATGTCAGTTTCGACCTCCTCCTCCTGGTTTACGAAAGCTATGTCTCCCAAATGATTCTGTAAACTACGAAACAAATTGTAGTCTGAAGGAGCAAAGTCGGGAGAATAAGGTGGATGAGGAATTTTTTCCAAACCAAGCTCTTCGATCATATGTCTCGTGATCTTTGCAGTGTGGGGTCGCGCATTGTCCTGGTGAAACGTCACTCCTTTTCGATTCACTAAAGCAGATTTTTTCTTCAAAGCTTGGTTCAAACTCTCTAACTGCTGACAGTAGACTTGAGCATTGATTGTTACATTAGGTGAATTACACCTTTGCAATCTCACCAGATAGAGAGAAGAACCTTTTTCCAATGAAGTTCCATTCTCAGTTATGGTGGAGCTTTTTCTTTTTTACCAAGCCACTGTTTACGACGTTTAACATTTTGATAGAAGATCCATTTTTCCTCATCAGTCACAAGTCTATCGAAAAAGGATGAAATGAGTTTGCGAGAATGGAGAGAAGAGCAAATGTCAACTCGGGGTTTGCGGTTGCTTTCAGACAATTCATGAGACACCCATTTTCCAAGTTTAGGAACCTTTCCAAGTTATTGAAGATGACGATGAACAGTTGTATGGTTTGAACTAAGCTTTGTTGCCAATTCTTCAACTGATAATGCAGGATTTTTTTCAAGTCATGCGTCAAGGAGCTTATCATCAAACTCAACTGGACGTCCTGTTCGATCTTCATCTTCAAGGCTGAAATCTCCACTTCTGAATTTTGCAAACCATCTTCTGCAAGTTCTTTCATTCAAGCATTCTTTCCCATAAACTGAGTGCATGTTTCGAGTTGCTTCGGCTGCAGAGTTTCCTTTTTTGTACTCCTAAAGCATTATATGCCTCAAATGCCCTTTGGATACTTCCATGTTAGAAAGGGTTTTAATCTAAGAAATTCTAATTCTATTATTCTGTAAAATAATATATAATTAGTTTAAATGTACACAAATGCATAAAAGTAATTTTTAATTCCATTAGACATTCTAAAAAACTATTAAATTTCATTCAATTTTGAAAAAGGTAAAATCGGACAGAACTTATGAGATGATCTGATATATATATATGTATGTATATGTGTGTGTGTGTGTGTGTGTGTGTGTGTGTGTGCATATATACAGGTCGTCGTCAACTAACGAGCTGTCCGACTTACAACCGATCGACTTTACGATATTTGGGGCGCCAGCTTCCGGCAGCAATAATATATAGTCCAGCTGAAATCTAATGAGTATAATTTCTTAGAAATTAACCCGTCTACGGATGATGTCTGCTAACAAACGCTCCCACTCGGTTAGGTTATCGATCGCCACTGTGTCGTGGAAACATGGAGGCAACCTCATATTTGCCTATAAGGCGAGTGCTTGAAACTCCGAAATTTTTTACTAAAGTCAGTATAATAGTATAATACAGAATGCTGTGTGAATTTTACCTGAGAATTTACCTTAAGAATGTAAAAACATGTAAAACAAAGCTATGTAGGCCTATATATGACTAAATCGACTAACGACCAGTCAGTCGGAACCAGTTCTGGTCGTAAGTCGACGACGACCTATATATATATATATATATATATATATAGATATATATATATATATATATATATATATATATGGCCTGCTCGCTTAGCCAGTGGGGTGGCGTCATTCGAAGGCTAAAACAATGCAAACGCATTGTGACCAGCGATGTGTAACTACATCTGATGGACTGGTCGGTCACGTGATCACGTGTGATATATATATATATATATATATAATCTTTTCTTATTTCAGCCATTGTACTGCAGTCATGCTGGGGCTCTACCTTCAATGGTTTAGTCGAACAAATTGACCACTGGGTTCATTTATTTTTAAGTGTTGTACGTATTCTATAGGTTTCTTTTACCGAACTGCTATGTTACGGAGACATGTTAAATGTCGTGAGTAAGTGGGAAGGGTGAGCAAGCACAAATGCAAGAACACACGCACATACATATGTACACACACACAAACAATACACACACACACCACTACGAGCTTCCGCACAGTTTCTGTCTATCAAATCCATTCACAAGACATTGGTCACTCGGGGCTGTAGTAGACAATACTTGGCCAAGGTACTGCGGAGTGGGATTGAACCGGAAACCATATAGTTGCAGCCATACCTGCACCGAATTTTTATTTGTGGATATAGGAGGTGACGGCGACAGCAGCATTACTTTAACTCACCGACCGTTTAGGATCTCGAAGGACAAACTAGCGCAACAAGAACGACCCTTTATACATACATACGTATATAGAAATATATATGTGTGTGTTGTGGTGTGTGTGTGTGTGTGTGTGTGTATATGTATATATATATATGTATGTTATATATATGTATATTATATATATATATATATATATATTATATATATATAATATATATATATATATATATATATATATATTATATATATATAGTATGTAATGTATATATAGGCCAGGGAGTGGCTGTGTGGTAAGTAGCTTGTTTACCAACCACATGGTTCCGGGTTCAGTCCCACTGCGTGGCACCTTGGGCAAGTGTCTTCTACTATAGCCTCGGGCCGACTAAAGCCTTGTGAGTGGATTTGGTAGACGGATACTGAAAGAAGCCCGTCGTATATATGTATATATGTGTGTGGTGTTTGTGTGTGTCTGTGTTTGTCCCCCTATCATTGCTTGACAACTGATGCTGGTGTGTTATGTCCCCGTTACTTAGCGGTTCGGCAAAAGGGACCGATAGAATAAGTACTGGGCTTACAAAAGAATAGGTCCCGGGGCGAGTTGCTCGATTAAAGGCGGTGCTCCAGCATGGCCGCAGTCAAATGACTGAAACAAGTAAAGAGTAAGAGAAAAGAGATATATATAGTATGTATATATATTGTATATATGTATATATAGATATATATATGTGTATATATATATATATATATATATTATATATATATATATGAGGTATGTATATATATATATGTATATATGTATATATATATATATAGATATATGTATATATAGTATATATATATGGTATATATATATATATGTATGATATATGTATATATGTATGTGTATATATATATATAGAATATATATATATAAATATATAGTGTGTGTGTGTATATTATGTGTGTATATACATATAGGTGCAGGATGGCTGTGTGGTAAGTAGCTTCTTATCAACCAAATGGTTCCGGGTTCAGTCCCACTGCATGCATGTTGGGCAAGGGTCTTCTACTATAGCCTCGGCCGACCAATCCTTGTGAGTGGATTTGGTAGGCGAAACTGAAAGAAGCCCGTCGTATATATGTATATATATATGTGTGTGTGTTGTATATGTTTGTGTGCTGTGTTTGTCCCTCTAGCATTGCTTGAAACCGATGATTGTGTGTTTACGTCGCCGTCACTTAGCGGTTCGGCAAAAAGAGAGGATAGAATTAGTACTGGGCTTACAAAGAATAAGTCCTGGGGTTGATTTGCTGACTAAAGGGGTGCTCCAGCATGGCCGCAGTCAAATGACTGAAAACGTAGTAGATAAGAGAGTAAAAGAAAGTATATATACTAGCTGGCGTAGCCGTAAATTCCCGGGAAAGCGGGGCTTAACCTTTGGTTCCGTTCTCATAATTGTTTCGCTAATCCAATAACAACAATACAAAGTATGTAGCCCTTAAAACGCTTTTTTGTACAATTGCAGAGAATGCACAGGATCTTGTTTTTAGGAATTCCCAATATGTTATGAATACCCAAGTTGTGAAGTAAGTTATCTAATATCATGAAATTAGTTACCCGATAGTAAGTATTCAAATAAAGTAGCCCGGAAAAGGGCTTTAATGCGATCCCAAAGGATACAGAATATAAATGGAAATACTAATAAGGTATGTATACTAAAATAATGAAGCATGTTACGTAATAACAGGCTAATCAGATATGAGATAATAACAATTCAAAGTAAATGACTCTGATAAGGGCTTTTTTGAGTTCCCAGAGAATATTACCTTCAGGAATGCTAGTGTTGGTATATTCGTGAATAAGTCACTAACCGAAATAAGTGGATCTATTGTTTAGGAAAATACTATTTATATGTGTAAAGGTTGTACTGGATAAATTGCGAAAATAACTCTAACAGTTCAAATACTAAGAAATAAGCATACACATTTTCCTTTTTACCAAATAATTTAGGAAAATGAATGGGTTATTTCCCTTGGTTATATATAAGGATCCCTTCTAGGGGTCCTATTATCGAATTATTTTCAACAATCTGATTATGCCATGAGGTTTCCAGACATGAGTTCCACTCACGTATCAAGTTTCATCAAAATCGATAAAACGATGTAGGAGGAGTTAGCTAACAGCTCTACAATTGTTTAATTATGCCAAGTAGTTTGTTAGCTCGTAGTGTTGACTCGTCCTGTTTGTCTGAAGCTAATCTGATATTAAATCTCAGTTCAGAATTCATCAAATCGAATCTTTCTAGCTCTCTTACAATTGGATGCGGGCTTTGGGTTTTGATAACATGCTGTATGAGATGGATGGTGTGTGCAGAAATCTGTTTCATATTAAACGTATTGCATACAGGCACCCACCACAAAGTAGGCACGTATAGGAGCATATAGACAAAATATTTGTGATTAATATAAATAACTCTCGGGAATATCTGCGAGTTATACAATTGTAATGTTTTGAGAAAGCAGTAGAGTGACAGAAACGATGAAACCCCGAACTAAATGACTTTGAGTATTTAGTTTCGTCTCTCTTCGTTCTGTATTCAAATCCAGCCAGAAGCAGCTGTGCCTTTCATCTCTCCGACAATGTGACTACAAGCAATGTGCTAGAGGCTGGAATCAAATAACTCTATTCCTACATTTCACTCATTGCAAACTTACAGCCTTAAACCGATGCCAAGAATCAAGGTACTTTAAGAAAAAAAAATAGCTAGATTAATATGGCGGTATAAGAACAAAGAATAAGTGTTAGTCGTGTAGAGAACTAGTCTTTTAGATATTTTCAAAGGAGCACAAAAAATAATAGGTCTACGGGATGATGTCTCTGGAGGACTTTTGTTAGGTCTGATATTGTTGTGGAACTTATTTAGTCTCAATTTCTTGCTATTTGACAACGTTGACAGTAGTTGAATATCAGTGCTGGCATTTCTGGAGGTCCTAAGGGATTTCAGTCGTGTAAGTTTTGATTTTTCTTGTTCTTTGCTTTACTTCTTTTCTGATGCATTATTTTTTTTTGTTTCAAAAAAAAGACGACTGCTTAGTCGTGATTTAGGAAACTTAAGTCATGTCTTATGATTCTCTCTCTCCTGCATCGTTTCTGGTGGCGGTTGATCTTATGAAAAACAAAAGCACACATATAAATAAATACATATAAATATACATGTATACATGAATATGTACGCATATACTTATGTACACACATACCATATATATGCAAACATACATACAAGCATATCCACACACACACACACACCACACACACAACACACACACACACACACACACACACACCACTCGCATATATATACCCAAGATGGCCAGAACACGTCGCTCGGGATAACCCGAATCCGCTACCCCAACCACTGGGCCACATCTCCATGGATAGTTCATGTTAAACAAGAAAAAATTACAGGGGAGACTATCGCAAAATATTAATTAGTTAAATTGAGTAATTATTGAACGAGGTGGGTAGTGAGTCTGATCTTTAGTGATACGGTGACTAAATTAAAACAGGACCGATTTTATAATGCTGTTTATGACCAAAAATATAAAACAACCATGCTCTATTATGAAAGTCAGCTGTTCCCTTGAGGTCAATGTACGTAGTAAAATACAGGAGCGGGAACACACTGGTGAGACCTCATCAGAAAAATATTATTTAACTGTCGGATAATAAAAGATATTTTTCACAGTGGTGAGTTTCGCTTTTATGATCAAGGCTGGCACTTGAACACTAACACCGATACACACAATAATTACCAACATCAACGGTACTAAAAATACGTGAGCTAAAACGACTTAAGTATTTCGCCCTCTCTTCTCTTGGTCTTTACATTTAAACCTAGGTTTATAATGGTACCGAAAAACAAAAGAAAAAACGTAAAAGTCCTTTCATCGGTATATAAAGCAATTAAAGAGTTACAAGAACAAAATCCTCCCAAATTTCAACCACTTCAACAATGCACTGTTTCTTTTATTTGTTTCAGTCATTTGACTGCAGCTATGCTGAAGCACCGCCTTTAGTCGAGCAAATCGACCCAGGACTTATTCTTTGTAAGACTAGTACTTATTCTATCGGTCTCTCTTGCCGAACCGCTAAGTTACGCGGACGTACCCGCATCGGTTGTCAAGCGATGTTGGGAGGACAAACATACACTCACACACACACACACACACACCACACACAACACACACACACACACACACACACACACACATAGATCGTTACCCACTACACACACTTTTTCTCTTTTTCTTTCCTTTTTTTCTCTCCTTCTCTCCTTGTTTTTTCTGTGTCCCTTTCTGTAGAAGAGCGTAGGCTCGAAACGTAAAAGACTTTTTCTATTCCTGAGCATTTGTCTGTTTTGTACACCTGTCTTCCTCTTTTGTTTTTTTCGTAAACTCTCCCTATATACATATATACGACGGGCTTCTTTCAATTTCCGTCTACGAAATCCACTCACAAGGCTTTGGTCGGCCCGAGGCTATAGTAGTAGACACTTGCCCAAGGTGCCACGCTGTGGAACTGAACCTGGAACTATGTGGTTCGTAAGCAAGCTACTTACCACACAGCCACTCCTACGCCTGTTGTTGATTGTTTTTATTTATTTATTTTTTTTTGGTGGGGTGAGTGGCTTTTTCCTTTTTAGAATTCTGTCAAAGGTAGCAATCATTATTCTAACTCCAGTGACAACCAAAGTGACTACAGAAGAGAGCGATTAATATATAAATAAATCTCCCGATCACGTCGCTAATACTCACACCCTCACTTCAACTCAGCATATCTTTCTGCACGAAAGTGATTTGATTGATGACTGTAGAAAATATCTAATTTTAAAACAATTTAAAACCGTAGTTTGAGCAGAATGTTTCTAAATTCTCTCAACGGTCTATTTTGCAGAAGGGGGAAAATAAACGTAATGTTAAAAATTATTGATGATACCGTTCGTTGCAAACCCGAAATCAGTCGTTCTATTATACAACTGCCGGTTCGGTTCGTGATTTCCATCTAACTTTCTCTCTCTCCACCCCCCTTCTCTCTCTGCCATCTCACTGTTTCTTTTTTTCATTTTCTTCATTCCTTCTCTCTTTTACTTCTCTTTCCTATCTTTCCTTTTTCTTTTTCTCATTCAGTCTCACTTTCTGTGTCTTCTCCCATTTTCGTTTACTCTCTTTAATTTTTCTCTCTTTGTTTTTCCCCCTTTCCTCCTCTCTTTTTTCTTCACTTCTTTCCTCTCTCTCTCTCTCTCTCTCTCTCTCTCTCTCTCTCTCATTGGTTTTCATTCACTCTTTCTGTTCTTCTTTCTTTCCTTCTTTTTCTCTTTTATTCCCCATCTATCACTTTCCTTCTTTGTCTCTTTTCTCTCTGGTTTTTTCTTCCAATCTTTTTTCTCTTTCTATCCTTCCGTCTCTGTTTGTTCTTTCCTTCTCTCTTACCTTCCATAATTCCTTCTTTCTTCTCAACACACAAATAACCCAGATTCACTACCACCTTAGTTCTTTCTTTTTCATCATTTCAAAAAGATAGCTGATTGATTCGTTTCAAACAACCATTGTCAAGAAATCAGACACTTCTCTAAGAACAATTAAAATTACTAGTGTCGATGCAGCACGTTCTTTGTGATTCCATGTATCATCATGCAATCATTCGATACAGATTTGCCCTTCACTTTAAGATGGTATCAATTCCCTACCATACCTACATCATTTTCCATGTCAATAAGCAAGATCTAGGGTAAAGATTATCAAAATGAAGTATTTATCTCGCTTTCATATGGTCAGATCAGTGCCGGATTTACCATTGTACTTTGGTGAGCTTAAGCACAGGGCCCCGTTGACTAAGGAGGCCCATCTTCCTGCCCCTAAAATTTCAACTACTCCTAAATTTTCTAAGCATGTATACCTGACTGTCCAAGTAAGGGGCCTCATAACTTGAGTAGAACAGGGCCTCAATTGTCCTAAATCCGGCACTGAGTCAGATAATGTTGCTTTCAAAATAGATAGGGATTCATCACAAGAAAAAAATTTTTCGTTGGTCAAAGTTATCCCACTATATTGAAGGTACGTCGCAGGCATGAAAATGTTACATTCACGAAAAATCTTGCATATACAGACTTTGTTTGATTGCTAAAACTTCCTGTTTGAAAAATACTGTTAAATAACATCGTCTAGAGCAGTGTTTCTCAACCATTTATAACTATGGATCTCTTTACCTCATGTTTTACTCGGATGGACCCTCATAGCCATTCGATGGTTAAAAAAATTATATTTTCATAATTAAATATTATTAGGAAGGAGTGGCTGTGGGGTAAGTAGCTTGCTTACGAACCACATGGTTCCGGGTTCAGTCCCACTGCGTGGCACTTTGGGCAAGTGTCTTCTACTTTGGTCTGCCTCGGGTCGACCAAAGCCTTCTGAGTGGATTTGGTAGACGGAAACTGTAAGAAGCCCGTCGTATATATATATATATATATATATATAGATATATTATATATATATATATGTGTGTGTGTGTGTGTGTGTGTGTGTGTGTGTGTGTTGT
>NC_043003.1:51849912-51864912 GCF_006345805.1 Octopus sinensis | reverse complement strand
GCAACGACTTGGAGGAGAAACTCTCAAGGATTTATGCATGAGTGTGTTTCCAGTAAATTTCAGTCATGCCAAGACCGACGAGATATGTAACGTTTCTTCATTTCGTAGCCAGCGTATCACTTCACATTCAGAAATTATACTTTTGCAATCTAAGTGTAGAATAGAATTTTAAAAAAATATACCTGTTGAACAAAAATCACAGTGAAGCGCTTGAACCCCTAACATAAGTAATATCTTCCATTGATATGTGACATTTTGGTTACATGTGATCAACAGCTGCTTGCAAATGTCACCAAGGTACTACCTTCCGAAGTAGCATGACGTTGTCGCTAAAACAATATACAATGCTATTTGTAGGAAAATAATACTCTGGGACAAATATATAAGATATTTCTGATGTTCAGTACATTCCCATCTAAAACTTCCGACAAATGCAAACAAAACAGGCTTGATATAGTTTTTAGGGTTAGAAGAAGAGGAAAATGCATAAACTGTTGTGAAAGGTCAGCAACGCAAAAGATCTATTTCTTTTTAAATCAATAAGAACACCTATAGACATCTGATCGAAAGCCGCATCTTCTCCACCATGAATATTGGTGCATCACGAATATTTATAGTTTTTCGGTAACTGAAATAGGTAATAGTCATTTGCAAAAAATTGGAGAGGAATAACTGACCTGTCTGTCTGACAGACAGGTCAGGTATTCCTCTCCAATTTTTTGTAAATTCTTAAATATATCTCCTTCTGTATATATATATATATATATATATATATATAGATATATATATATATATTACTACCACACATTTTATTGAACTCAAAATATTGATTGTATTCCCTTTCTTGAACACTTTCATGTAAACTGTTTTAACAGTTTCTTATCATTATCAAAGACTGTATTTTAATACTTTTGTGATAACCATTTTTCAACTCAACAAAGCTTATACAAAGCTTTACATTTTACTTTAGATAATCTTTTTCTAAAAAAGTGAAACCGTTCAAGTCAATAAACATCTCTAAAAGACCTTTGCATTTGCAAACCTTCTTTCATATATATATATATATATATATATATATATATTTCATCTACTGGTGAAAAATTTCCAGCTACTCCATCCATGACCATAACTTTAGATATCCACCTACAGTTATTAAAGCACTCAGATCGATCAGTAACTCTTTCAGTGCCCTTCTAGAGTAACTCGGTTGCACAAAACCAATCTAGAGATTACAGATACAAGCTATCAAAGCACCGTGAAAATATGTAAAACATTGAAGAGGTTTAGCCTGTTGTGTTTGCAATTGCCGGAAATTTTGATGGAAATGTTTCCCAACATTTTTTATACTGCAACGTACTGAACATCAGAAATATTTTATATATTTTGTCCTAGAGTATTATTTTCCTACAAATGGCATTGTATATCGTTTTAGCAACAACGCCATGTCACATCGGAAGGTGACATTTGCAAGCAGCTGCTGATTACATGTGACCAAAATGTCACATATCAATGGAAGATATTACTACTGTTGGGGGTTCAAGTGCTTCGGAATTTTTTTTTTTTTTCAACATGTATGTTTTTTAAATTCTACTCTGCACTTGGATTGCAAAAGAATAAATTTCTGATTGTATACACAATGCATCCATGTTTGTGTGTGCACGTATATATATATATATATATATATATATATATAATATATATATATATATATATATATATATATATATGCGTAATTTGGTGCATTACTCTGTTAATACTGTTTAAATTCCAGCGAAAGAACCTTGTTTCTAAGCTAGAAACCGGTTGTTTTTCACTGGTGAGAAATTTGAAAAATAAAACTAGGAAAACATACAGGCATATGTACATAGTCATAAGTTCTAGATTGTAACACTGAAGAAATATTTCCAACAGAGAAAAATCTCTGCAACTACACTACTCAAATCTGTAAGCAGGCAAACAAAAACATCATTAGTATAACTAATGGACTTGAGGGGAAATATGAAATAAAACTGACACAGTCTCTCTCTCTCTCTCTCAAAAAAAAAAAAACACTGGAAAATCCTACTTAACACTACAAAAAAATCACAAACTATACCAAAATAATACGGAAAATATAGATTATAGAGGGAATAAACAAGACTAGTATGAAGTACTGATACTTTCATAACATCTCACCATGACAGTTACCTCCATGCATTTCAGGTGCAATAACCCCCACCCACATATCTTCCACACTTTGTACCTTCTACAAAGAAAGACACAAATCATCAACTGACAAGAATGTAGGCTTCGCAAAACCCAAATAAGTCTAATCACTGGTAATTGTGAGAGAATGTCCCCTGGAAATTACCCTCTCGTTGGACGCGGCGTTGCAGCCAGAAACAATCTCGAACAGAGTAAAAATAAATGATAACAAATAAGTATAAAATTAGTGAAACCGATAGACCAAAAGAATATCAGGGAAGCGTAAAAATATAAACAGCTTCTGAATTAAAACAACTGATTTTATAATGTTGTTTATGACCGCAAAATAAATAATAAACACTGCTCTATTGTGAAAGTCAGCTGTCTCCTTGAGGTCAATGTAGGTAATGAAATACAGGAGAGGAAACTCACTGATGGACCATGGATGAGGTGCTTGCAAGCCCGATGGTCAAAATACACTGACTCCTTATAATTGGAGCTACAAGATACATACAGGTCACATATGTTTCCCTCCAAAGGGATAACAATGGTACAATCGTAAGTGCAAAGTAATTCCTGATCTATGCTCGTGTTGGATTTGTTCTAGGGTTTCAGTTTTCTAAATTTAAGAAGCTTGCCGTCAGTGCAGCATTATGAAATTGCTGTCATTCTAGGTGTTCCTGAAAACGTTTACAAGCATGGCATTGAAGTACAAAACACAAAAAGGAGTTGGTATGAAGACCCACCCCCACCACCACACACACAACACAGACACACCTCTTTTTCAATCTAGTGTTCGTTTGAAAATTATCAGTAACCATCTGCTTCATTAGGATGGAACAAGTGCACCGTCATGTAGTACTGCAATTAGGCTAATGAGTATTGCAGATGCACCTATTTTCAGCAGCACAGTTTACAACACGGTTTACAGTTGATGAAGATAATACAGAGAAGCGATATTTGTTCTTGATAATTCTTTAGTATCTGTCTCAGAATGACAAATCATATCATCGGTACCTCTACCGCACACACTTGCAAGCACGTGCACACATATACAGATTCATAAATAATAATACAGCGATCCACACAAGCAATGATATGCCGGCATACATACATACATACATGACTACCTATTTATGTTGTCTAATTCTTATGAAGAACCCTTATTTGTGAATTACAAACCGGCTCTCTTATTTAACTATGTTCATTTTCAAGCACAATCTACTGATTTATGCTGATAGTTTCCCTATCACTATTTATGCTTATTTATTGAAGCTTTCAAGTAGTTAGAGATACAGATAAAACAAAATCCTGGTATGAGACCAAAATGGAACACAAAGCAGTAGGAAGCTCATGCAATATCAATCAATCATTTGGCTAGAGTACTGTTAACGACTGTACGACTTAACATTAGTTCCAAAATTTCGCAGAGACAAGAGTATTGAGAATGTGAAAGGCTGTAGTTGACTGTCTATGACTGACAGCGACCAATTGAAGAGGATCCACACAAACTAATTTAAGATGTTACAGAAGAAATGAGCGTTGAGCATTCAATAGTTGCTCAATATTTGCACAAAACAGGAAAGGTCAAGGATCTTTACTTTTAGACCGACAAATTAAAAAAATAATTTTTTTGTAACTAAACACTTTCAAACTTCGTATACTTGTAGAATGTGTCACATAAAACATTTTTACTCTTGGCGTTGTTGAGAAAATTCTGTATTTTGGATGTCATTTTTTGTTAAAGTTGTCGTATTTAGGTAATTTCAACCAATCAATGACGTGTATTCAGCTGAATAAAATTACTGCCGTTGTCTTAGACTGCTGTGTGTATATGTGTGTATGCATGTGTTCCCTATGCATTCCAAAAGTGAGTTGCCGATTTTGACGTATGGAGTGTCAAAAGATTCAGTAACCTTTCGGCCACCAAATAAACTTTATTTTCATTTACATATTGAATTACAAAAATTTAATATTATAATCTTTCTATAAGTCAACTATCGTAAACGACATTTTATACCACCACCACGTCACATTTTCTATATGAGTGTGTATGTGTCTATGAGTGTGTGTGTTTGCGCGTTCGTTACATACTTTAGACCGATGACTGAGAAATATGTTTGTGAGTGTATGTCAGACTATCTGTGTGTGCTACTGTATGTGCGATACTTTTTAGACGTTAAGCCTCAGACAACTAAACATACACATCTACACATACATGTACGTATGTATATGAGTGTGTATTTGTCTGTGAGTATGTGTTTCCGTGTTCATTACGTCTAGAGTAAACTCGCTCTTCGTGCTCGAGATAACAACCTTAAATGTGTTTCAGAGATTCATCCCTCTTATGATGCCCTCCAGTATCCTCTTATTTTGTAGAATGGACAAGATGCTTATCATTTCAATATTCCACAAATTGAATCTGCAACACGAGAGCCAATTACAATCAAAATGGTGTTGTCAAATGACTTCCATTCTTACCAACAGATGTTAAGACTAGAACAATCAAATCAATTACACATTGTGATTTATTTCAGCAATACCAGGTTGCTATGCAAGTTAAAGTTGAGAGTGGGCGTCTCCTCTACATTCGTAACAATAAAAAAGTTAAGGGCTCAAAATTATGTTCATCTTCAAGATGGACTGTGGACAGATGGTGATATTCAAAACATTGAGCAACTTACAGTCCTCCCATCATCATTCACAGGTGGTCCTCGATATATGCATGAACGAACACAAGATGCTATGACAAGTGTCAGGTCATATGGAAAACCAGATCTTTTTGTCATTTTCACCTGCAATCCTAAATGGAAGGAAATAAATTCTTCCAGTGTTGCATCTTCTGGTATTGCAGCTATCCTCTTCAATGGGGTAAGAACTGTTCATTCCATGTTCAAGCTCCTTCTAAAGCTTGCAGTGAAAGAATCTCAAATGTACAACATTTCCCAAAACTCTGCAATGGCAGCAGTTCTTCAACAAACTTGCGTCATTGTTTGGGGTGAGTGCACTATGACACATCGTGGAGCTCTAGACGTACTTGAACGCACCCTCCAACACATAAAAAACAATATCACGCTCATGGGAGGAGTAACAGTCTTTCTTGCGAGAGAAATTCGTCAAACGTCGCCAGTTATCCCCAAAGGATCAAAAGATGATGAGGTCAATGCATGCTTACAAAAATCGTACCTTTGGAGACATGGGAAAAAACTTCATCTTACAGGCCAACATTAGAATACTTTTACAGAGTGATCATACGAGCTTCTTAAGAATGATAATGGGATTATTAACATTCAACTCAAGACTTCAGTTACATGAAACTACATGCGATCAAATGATACTTTCTTTTAGGGATCTTATGGATAAAGTATTTATCTGTCAATTACACTGATGTAAATTAGCTGTGTGAAAGAGTTATACTGGCTCCAACTAATGAACTGGTTAATAAACTCAATCATGAACTTCTTCAAAAGTTAACAGATACATCAGAAATGACTTTTCGATCAACTGACAACAGTCGATCACGGTCAGGTTTTTCAATACCCTATTGAATTTCTGAACACACTTAAAACTACTGAGATGCCACCGCATAACTTGACACTAAAACTTAGTGCTCCCATTATGTTGCTTAGGAATCTTGACCCACTTCACCTGTGTAATGAAACTCGCTTAATTGTTACTTCCATGAAGCCCCATGTCCTACAGGCAACAATCATAGCAGGTAGTTCCAAAAGAGAAAATGTCTTTATTCCAAAACTTCCTCTCATACCTAGAGATGTTCCATTTGAATTTATGACGCTTCAGTTTCCAGTCAAACTAAGTTTTGGTATTTCAATTAACAAATCTCAGGGTCAATCCCTCAAGGTAATTGGATTTCATCTCTGAACTACATGCTTCTCCCACGGTCAATTCTATGTTGGTTGCTCGCGACTTCGAAGCAGCAACAATTTATTCATTTCGACACCAACAAATAATTACACAATGAGTACTGTTATAAATTCTATTATCATTACAATTTGGATATTTTAAAATAAAATATAGATATTTTGAAAATAATTAGGAGAAAAAAATATATCTTCATATTTATTGTTTACTAATCTGGATAAGAACAGCAGTAACCGGGTAATGCCGGGTCATTTAGCTAGTATATATATATATATAATATATATATATATATATATATATATATATATATATATATATATATGATACTGTAACGTAACATAAACAGTGTAACAACATAAAAACAACACATTGTCACGCATTTAATTTTACGCTTGCAAGAAAAGAAAGAAAAAATTGTCAAAGTTTCAGATTGTTTGACAACTGCAAGTCATTTCGTCCGTCGATCTGACATTTCTGTCAGGTTGCCGCATATATGGATATGTGTGAGTGTGTGCGTGCGTTCGTTCGTGTGTATGTGTGTGTGTGTGTACGTATTCAAAAATGCAAATTGCCTCTGTACTCCAGTGTGTTATGTGCCAGTGTACATGTTTTTGTATGCTCACATAAAATACGACTCAGACACAGATACACACACGAAGTTCCGTAGAGGTCTTTACGCTCACATGAGTTTCTGTGTTAAAGAGCATAAAGAATACCACACACACGTACACACATATCCGTGAACGTGTGTGATCTATACATTCACACACACATATACACGCACACAAATATACTTAAACATTATGCATACGTGTGTGTGTGTGTGTGAGCGTTATACTAATACATCTGCTTGTTTTGTACACCACCTGTCTTCGTCTTTTGTTTTTTTCGTAAACTTTCCCTATATATATATATATGTATGTATGTATGCATGTATGTATGTATGTATGTATGTATGTATGTATGTATGTATGTATGTATATATAGGCGCAGGCATGGTTGCGTGGTAAGAAGCTTGCTTCCCAACCATATGGTTCCGGGTTCAGTCCCACTGCGTGGCACTTTAGGTATGTGTCTTCTGCTAAAGCCTCGGGCCGACCAAGGTCTTGTGACTGGACTTGGTAGACGGAAACTGAAAGAAGCCTCCCGTATATATATATATATATATATATATGTGTGTGTGTGTGTGTGTGTGTGTGTGTGTGTGTTTGTTTGTTTGTGTTTATGCACCCGTAAGCTAGCAGTTCGGTAAAACAGAACAATAGAAGAAGTACTAGGCTTACAAAGTCCTAGGGTAGATTTCTTCGACTGAAACCTTTTAAGACGGTGTTTTAGCATGGCCGCAGTCAAATGACTGAAACAAGTAAAAGAATAAAAGAATATGAAAGAGAGAGAGAGAGAGAGAGAGAGAGAGAGAGTCAAACAGACAAAAACAGAGTGAATCAAGGAGAAAGTCCACCGCAGACTGCAAAACGGCACAAGATACTGAACATTTCCCAGGGACAAATATAGGGAGGAAAACAAACGGGAGGCGATGCTGAAAAGACAGTTGATAAGTGCAGCAATAATGAATACGAAACTATTCCGACGAGACAAAAGGAGACGCTATATATAGCCAGTAACGACCCCACTGGTTTATGTTTTTAGCTCAGCTCGCTAAACGCAGCCATCTTGCTTTCTAGATTTGGGGAATTTTCTTTTTATTATTCATATTTTTTACTTGTATCTTCTGTCACTTTTTTGTTCTTAAATACTTTCTTTTAACTCTATTTTCTTTGTCTTGTTGGTTTGTTTGAATGCGAAATAGGATCTGTCTGTTGTTTTAGCATGCACGCGCGTATATGTGAATGTGTGTGTGTGTGTGTGTGCGTGCTTGCATATGTGTATAGTTATGTGAATAAGTGATGGTGAGAGAAATTTATGATCACAGTCGCCATTTTCTTTTTTAAATGTAGAAATTTAAAACCAAATCTTTTCAGCAACAAGTCCGAACCACCACCGGCTCTATCTATACTATACATACGTACGTTGTGTGTGTGTGTGTGTGTGTGTGTGTGTGTGTGTGTGTGTGTGTGTGTGTGTGTGTGTGTGTGTGTGCGCGCGCGTATGTGTGTGCCTGTATGTGTGTGCATATGTATGCATTTATGTGTATATACGTGTAGTATTAAAAACACATCAATTTACTATTATTTATCTTTTTCATTAAGATTCTTTTGTTTTAAACAAACTGCAAGAAACTTGTACAAAATGTGAGACACTTTAATGAAAATGATAAAATTCTTGTTTATAAAACATGTTTAAAGAGTAGCTATTCCCTATATATGTGTACTAAGTTAAAGATGTATTAATTTTTTGTTACATGGCTTTAAGCTCAATGTTTATCGCAAAAAAAGTCTTTGTTTATGGTACTATCAGATAGACAAGAATTGTGTGTGCCACTATGGTATTGTTCCGGCAATTTCCGGTTGCACTTGCGCATAGAATATGATGTAAGGAAGCATAACACTTTGCTTCTGAAAGTATACAGAGTCCTTGAACATAGAACTATATAACTTACCCAGTTCAGCTAAGAATGTTGTATTATTATCAATAATTACTACATGAACTTATAAAGAATGTCGTAAAGCGTAAGGTTTGGAAGATCTTTTTTTTACGGTCCAAACATCTGGTAACTTCGGTATAAATCATTGCCTTCAGATTAAGATTCTTGAAACATTTGAATTTGACTTTTTAGAGATGACCAGGCCATGTACTCAAGCAGAAACTCCATTAATTATCCGGACATTATTTTTCATAGATCTGATGTGATATTTAATATGATACAGTTCACGAATGTCTCGACCGGGGATCAGACAGGAAGTAACGCTTCAAAATAAATAAATAAATAAATGAATAAAAATAAAATATGGCCGTTCAAGCGAAATCTAACGCTGTATCAGTGACGATTTGCAGAAAATGGATGATGGACTTCTCGCCAGTAGGGCCAATACTCCCGAGGAAGGCTACAGACCAGGGCAAGTGTATAGTATTGATGATACAAGTTTTGTTTTGGATCTACATCCCTGCTAGGTCCTCTCAGAGAAGAAAAATCAGTTCTAAACTTCAAGGCTTCTAAAAATTCTTTGGTGCTTCTTGTAATAGAATATGCTTTCGTGATGTGAAATTAAAGCCTTTGTTTGTTTATCACTCTAAAAATCCAAGAGCTTAGAAGGGCTATGCTAAGTTTAATAAACAAGATGTCCCCTAAAAATTGACATCATTTCGGAGTCAAATGACAGTCAATTCTCACTCAAATGAACTCAACTTTTAACAAAATGTGTATAAAATAATTAAATTTGGATCAGACATACCAATGATAATGACAATGTACTGTTGAAATGGCCACCACGTTCACGTGACTTGACATCTTGTGATTTTTTCTATGGGGCTATGTGAAAGGATTGATCTATATTCCCCTTCTTTCTACAAGCCTAGAGGAACTCAAGCAGAAAATCACTGAGGTGCTGGAGAATGTTACGCAAGACAAGCTACAGCGTGTTTGGCAGGACTTGACGTGTGTCATGTCACGGGCGGTGTGCATATTGAACATTTGTGAAGCATTGGGGAACCGGTTATAAAATCTACATCCCTCTGAATCTCTTGTTCGAATTTTGATGAATAAATATTTTATTGTTCAACACGAAGCTTATTTAATTTTGTTTGCCTAGGACATGTAGTTACTCAGATATTCACATTTCAAATGATGTCAATTTTGGGGAGACACCCGCTTTATATATGTTTAGGTATTCAAATAAGGCTTGAATAACTACGAGCCTTTTCCAAGACTTGTTTACAAACTTTTTGACCTGCTGTAGAAAGTACAGTGCCAGAATTAATGTTCCCAACAAAATGTTGCCTCTTGCCTCTTTTAGACCCTGCACTAAGACATCTTTTTAATATCATCTTTCCATTAAAGTGGGCCTGGAATATATATCCTTAAAGACACAACTTATTTGATCCAGCCAATGAGTCAAGGTGTTAAAGCTAATGTCAAAGCATATTATCTGGAAACTTTGAAACAACTTATAAAAACAATTGCTGGGGAGAGAAATAAACCTACAGAGTGAAACTTTTGGAAAAAAAGTTCAACGTTATTGAGGCTGCAGATAACAATAACCGAGTCACAGAGTAAAGTGAAACCCTCAGCTATGATTGGAGTTCGGAAAACCATATGACTGGACTGTGTCCGTGAGTCTGCGTGCTTTTTCTACCTGAAGAAGGCCATTACCAAGTTCACCAAACTACCGTGACACTGGTAAACATATTTCTTGTTACGAAATTTCACGTTGCAATAAGATTTTAGAAATATAATGCTTTCGTAACATAGGGGATACATGTGCAATACATTGTGTGTGTTCGTGCGCGCGCGTGCATGAAAAGGCCCGTGGTCCAGTGGTTAGGGTATTATTCGCACTATTCCGTGATCATGGTTTCGATTCCCAGACC
This sequence comes from Octopus sinensis, assembly GCF_006345805.1. Lineage (NCBI taxonomy): Eukaryota > Metazoa > Mollusca > Cephalopoda > Octopoda > Octopodidae > Octopus > Octopus sinensis. The sequence continues at coordinate 51,854,361 of NC_043003.1, read as the reverse complement.
GGCTGCGCGTTTTGTTCCTGAGTAAGACACTTCATTTCATTCAGCAATAAATAGGTAACCCTACGACGGACTGGCACCCCGTTCAGGAGGTGTACTGGTGTGCCTGCCAAACCAGCAGGGTGGCATCTTTCGAAGGCTAAAACAATGCGAAGCGCATTGTGACCAGTGATGTGTGACAACATCTGATAGCCCAGGCGATATCATGATATATATATATATATATATATATATATATATACTCTTTTTTATTCTTTTACTTGTTTCAGTCATTTAACTATGGCCATGCTGGAGCACCGCCTTTAGTCGAGCAAATCGAGCCGAGGACTCATTGTTTGTAAGCCTAGTATATATATATATATATATATCGACATATATTGATCGACTTATATTGTAACCTTTTCCGTTTCTTAGACAGCTTTGCATTGTTAGTATGGGTTCTTGCAGTCATTATTATTTTTGTCCCCCTTCTTTCTTCAAATTTTCTTCCATTTTTCGCCGAGTGTTTTCCGTACACCTAGAGCAGAGCTCATTGTATGCATACCCAGATTACACACGCAAATTCACAGGTAAAACATGTATTTAAAAAATTAATATATAAATAAATTCATGAATGCATGTTGTTTTCACAGCGATAATGCTCTTCTCGGTACATGAGTCGTTCCAGATAACACAATTTTTTGCACTTCCTGTAGGGATTGTAAGCCTGGTATCATTTTCAAATAGGTTTCAGTACCTTTTTTTTTATCATTCCTAGAGATATTACAATCACTGGTACTGTAGTCGCTTGAGATGCCACATTTTTTTCAATTTCTATTAGTAAGTCTTTATATTTACTGATCTTGTCAAATTCTTTCGCCGCTATATTGGGATCGCAAGGAATACTCATGCCAATTAATAAACATACCTTTTTTGTTATTGTTATTATTATTGTTGTTGGTGTTGTTGAGTGAGAGAGCAATGACACTGGGGTACAGATATACGAAGCCCAATATACCCATCATGTCTACTTGCCTGATAAGGGTACACCAGACACATGCATCACAACTTTATGTGCACGATATGGTAACCTTATATCAAGATAAACAGTGCATGACCTTGCAGGTGGGGCCCAGTTAGAATTTTCTTCAAGTTGAGTAGTTCATCCCGCTCAAAAGGTCTAGTTACAAGTTATAGTTACAAGTTATAAGCAGAATCCGAGTTGTAGTATGAAAATCTTTTCTAGACTAAAGCTTAATGGGTGTGACACCAGTATTGAGTTTGGAGTTGCCAAATGCACCGGAGGCACTTCCAAAGAAGAATGGGTCACCATGTCGATAGATACTGACAATGAAATCAGCCACACATGAAAGGAATTAGGAATACACACGCACACACGTACACGCCCCCCACCACCACCACACACACATACATACCTCACGTAATGAGGTATGGCTGAGTCGTTAGATAACGGATTCTAATGCCTACATCAACCATAGACCTCGACAGAAATGCAGTCATATTGCCAATAACGGCAGTTGAGATAAGTTTGATTGCTTTGCAAAAAGCGAATCGTCTAGTTTAGATTATCTACCCTATGAACAAAATGTCTATCGCAACTGGCAACAAACTGGGAACATTCCCAGCTGTGTTAGTCGGAAAGTGGTGATACTAGTGGTAAAGGAAACGAACATAGGGACAATATTGATTGGTTTAGGTCCATAATCCTGCGGAATGTAGAATTTAAGACTTTGGTGAAGATACTCACGAAAAGGTTGATGCTTATCATTGTTAATGTGACCGAGAGCACAAAGAACTGTGCCATTCTCAGTAGATCTATTTACAAGTTCTTCGTCATGCGATACATCATTGAGAAAGTGGATGATAAACCTGATTTTGGTGGATCAATTCACGGTTTTCGATTGAGTTGACCTTAGTGCTTAGTTATTGTTCTAAGTGCAACGACGTTAGTCTTGTTTTTCAGCGGGTTGCTGATATCTTCTCAGAGGTCGGATTAAATGGCCACCTACCGAACCGTTTCGAATAACACGCTCAGCCTAAGTGATTGTTCTCTAATATCTTCAATACATTTTAGTTCTTTGGCTGCAACTGCAGACACTAGAGGCGTGCGAAAAGAAATGTGGCACTTTTTTGGAAGAATCACGTTCTACTCATCAGAAGAGCTATCTGCTGCCAACAACTTCTGAGCAAATGATTCAATGTGCTTCATACCATGTGCCTCATACCATGAGTCCATCTTCATACCATGTGCCTTGTACCATGATTCAATCTTCATAAAATGATTTCAGCTTCACAGTTGTTGAAATAATAGAACTAATTTGATTGGAATAAATCTTATTCTCTAATAAGATCAAATTGTGTCCATGTAGCAAACTTTCTTTCTCTGTGTAATACAGTAAGTGATACAAACATAGTCTGTAACAAATTGTAGCATAAACTATATGTGGTCGTGACTGAAATTTGAACTCGTATCCACAAAAATCCACGAATCTCTCACCAGTTCTGCGAAGATAATTTCCAGGAGCATTACTACGAAGCTTAAATTTTTATCCGTCACTCCAAGGAACTTTCTGAAACCAATGGAAATTACAGCAACAATACTTACATAAAATTACAATTCATCCTTAATATTTTTGGAGAAGTAAATTTTTGTGGATACGAGTTCAAATTTCAGTCACGACCAAATATAGTTTATGCTACAGTTTGTTACAGACTATGTTTGTATCACTTACTGTATTACACAGAGAAAGAAAGCTTGCTACATGGACACATTTTGATCTTATTAGAGAATAATATTTACTCCAATCAAATTAATTCTATTATTTCCACTGTTTCCAAGGAGAAAGAGCTCTTCAGCATTGTTAAAACTCAGATAGTTCATGGTCCTTACGATGATCTCAACGGGATAATACTGACCTTAGAAGAGAAAAAATATACCTAATGATTTCTAAACAGAGGAATACGGTCAACTTTCTTCCGGAAGAAGAGCACCAATAAAAATGAAGAATTCCAAAGCTTTGTTGAACACCAAGAAATTGCCAACTGGTAGACAGTTTGCTACTCCTCACTCCTGACTGATTCATTTAATGCACACTTCAATTTTCACTTCAGCAATTCAATACAACTCATCAACTATGTCTGTTGATATGACCTCACGGAATCTGCCACTGCAATGTTTGCTCAGAAGAAGCAAAACAACCGCGATGAAGTTAAGAAATTTCAGTAGAAACAATACATCAGGAGCAGCGAGACTTTCTGGTACTTATTCATCTTTCCATTCACGAAGGTACTTCAGATCTTTGATTGTTTTGACTTGGATGAAAACTTTTTGAAAAGTGTCGTCACAGGTAATAATGTATATAATGTATATAAATGTATCCCTCGAGGGATGTGGGTTCGAGACGCATGGCTGTTTGTTGAGGAATTTTTCCGCTTTGTAAGGATAATTTATCCAGTATTTCTGCTGTTCTAAGAGCAACTCAGCGTTCGAAAAAATATCATCTTATTTATATCGTACAATACACATTTCGACCCTTATAAAAGAAATGTTAGCTTGTTTATGTTTATATACACGTATATATAGGCGCAGATGTGGCTGTGTAGTAAGAAGCTTGCTTCCCAACCACATAGTTCCGAGTTCAGCTTTACTGTGTGACACCTTGGGCAAGTGTCTTCTACTATAGCCTCGGACCGACCGAAGCCTTGTAAGTAGATTTGGCAGATGGAAACTGAAAGAAGCTCAATGTATATATCAGGGACGTGCCGCCTAGGTAGGCAATGTAGGCAGTGCCTACCTTGAATAAAATAGATCGATAGCAACATTTTCCTTTTATGGCAAAATATGCATCTAATTCAATAGAATTATGAAGGTTACTCTGATTACTATGCATAAAATGTAAAAATGAAGAAAACATTAAATTTAAATTACATTTATTTTTTACGATTATAGATAACAACTCGGGCTGTAACTTCTGAGCCCGAGTCAGGCGCGTGTGAACGATGTCCAGAGAACGTCTGTCACCAATGACAGACGCTGAATAAAGATAAATGAACTGCGACCAGGCTCATTAAAAGGAGCCCGAGTTATTGGCTGCAATTAAATCAGGAGTGTCAAACATACGGCCCGCTACAGAGTTTCATCCGGCTCGCGAGATGACTTTGAAAAATGCACTGTTATAATGTCGACTCAAGAATGTGTATATCTGTGATGAATCATTAGTGTATGATCCATTTTGGTCCATTAGAGAGCCAATCTGGTTATATATACTTAAAGACTCCGCCGGTTACGACGACGAGGGTCCCAGCTGATACGATCAACGGAACAGCTTGCTCGTGAAATTAACGTGCAAATGGCTGAGCATTCCACAGACACGTGTACCCTTAACGTAGTTCTCGGGGATAATCAGCGTGACACAGAGAGTGACAAGGCTGACCCTTTGAAATACAAGTACA
>NC_043003.1:51714912-51844912 GCF_006345805.1 Octopus sinensis | reverse complement strand
CAGACAGAGAGCAAGTGTAATGGGGAAGGAGTTGACATGAGGGAGTCAGTATAGCAGGCGTGCTACTTTACTACAACCGAAAGGAAGGAAGGAAGGCACAGTACGACAGTTCGTGTCCTCCTCATTCTAATCTTACCCTTCTGTCTTACTTGCAGTCGTCCGTCTCTGTCTCTCACAATCAGCCTGTCAGTTGGCTCTTTAAGTCAACACTCTTCCTGTCTATTTTTCTGTTCGGATCGAAAATAGAAAAACAGCAATCAAACTATCTTAATTATCTTTACCGAGAAATTTTTGTGTATAACTACGAACAAACAGTGTATAAGTAAAAAAAAAAAATCATCAACAGAAATAACAATATTAACTATTACTACTATAAGTATCTTACTACTACGAGCAACAGTTTCAAGCTTGCTCGTATACTAGAAGGAAGGAAGATTGTGAAAGAAGTTCCCTCTGCCCTCTTCTTTTCTCAGTTCAGAAAGTTTCAAAGTTACTTACCCACCTCGCATACGTGCACACACGTTTTCACTCGTAACAAAAACTTGAGAAATCAAAGTAAAAGTTCTTTATATTCGCATACGCACACAAATATTTAGTCACACTTTACACACACAAACATATAAGTATATATATATATATATATATATATATATATATATATATATATATATATATATATATATATATATATATATATATATATATATATACTACATATATTTATATTCAAACATCACTCATCACCACAAAATCCTTCGTTTATGAAGTCAATCCGATGGCAAGCTGGTCACATCCAGCTTCTTCCAAAACAGCAAAGGTTAGTTTCGGATATTTTTTTTCTTCAAACTTTCAAGAATTATTAACAGTCATCCAACTATGTCTATCTGTCATCTCTGTTTCGGACTTCTGTCTTTTACATTTTAGTTTCTGTATTCTTAATTTTGTTTTTCTTCTGATTCTGTCTGTTTATGTCATCATCTAATTTGATTTCTCTCTTATCCAATCTTTGTATCTTATGCTATATGTATGTCTATGGTTATTTATTTATCAATGAAATAACCACATTATACATACGTAACCTACGCATGATAAGCAAATACATATATTCTTATAAATGTGTCTATACATGTGTGAAGATACTTGAATATGCGAGTGCATATTTTTGTCGTATGTAAACATACGCGCGTGCATGCACACAGTGCTCATTTTCCTAATTTTTATTAACTGTGCAAGACGAAGCTGTCCCTGGATATGTCGCCAGTATGTGGCAGGTAACATTCACAAATTTGTTTATACACATGTATACATACACTCAGCATATTGACTTGTTAATCGAACTTTTGTATTTCTCCTTGTTTTAGGGACCCGCGATGACTAGGGTTCCAAGATCAATGCCAGCTAACACTAAGGACGACATAGATTTACTTACCAGGACTAGCTGGGTTAATGCAGAGGTTGCCTATAAGCAAATTAAGAAGGTAAGACATCTTTCCTCTTCATTTTTGCTTTTGAATAGTTTTATGATAACACTAAAACACCTAAGAAAGTGCTTAATTAAACACACATCTACATAGGTATAGTCACTCAATCATCACAAGGGACTGACATCTGTGGTCATCTTGTCAGTTTATGGTCTCATTTATCTAACATATGTGTACTAGCAATGATCATAACGGTATGTTATACATACAACCAACAGCCACAAACACTATGGCATACACGTACTTACCAATGACAAAACAAACTTCACGCAACACTGGCTGTCACATAATATAATGTATCACTGTCACGTAATATAAATGTGTCACTTTACGCAATTATCGGTATCAACCGAGCTATGTTCTCATAGGATTCAGTATGCGATATACTTAAATGTATGTCTATAGTTTATAGTTCTATGTGTCTAATATGTATGTGTTTTATATATATATATATATATATAATGCTTATACATATTGGACACATATTGTATGCCGTGTGTACAACGATATATGATCTAATGTCATGTTGCTACTGATGGCATGCCATTCATTTAAGTGTGAAAATTACTTAAAACCCCCACTAAAAGAATTCCACTTCAACGGCATGTTCCAATTTTACCTACCACGTTGTGTGTGTGTGTATGTGTGTGTGCGCGCGTGCTTGTGTAATGTGCGCGTGTGCGCGCGCGTGTGTGTGTGTGTGTGTGTGTGTGTGTAATAGTAATTTTGTATAACACGAAAGTATCACGTTTGTGCAGGTTTATCTTTACCGTTAGCTATCCAGATTACAAATATCTACGTTGGTGGTCTAGAAAGTTAGAAAGGCCCTCTTGTGCAGATTGGGAGTTATTTAGAGAATATTGTGATCTGTTCTTTTTGTGCCCCCATCACCAAAACTTTTTTTTTAAAAAGAAGAAAAGAAAGTAGGAAATCTAACACCATGCTGTGTGTTTCAACTATTATTTTACTCTAACCACCGACTTGATATACCCATGTCACTTATCTGCATTCTTTTTATTGAAAACTGCTCAGTCTTCACACCCCTTCCAGTATTTTTTTCTAATTTGAACTAACCGCTTTTAACCATGTTCTCTCCCTGTTGTCTTAACACTGTTTTGTGAACTATTTTCCATAATATAGAGTGAGAAAGATGTCAAAACGTTCATCTACTAGAAATACTAGGAGATAACTATATTTATTGAAAAAGTATTTTTTCGCTATTTATTTGTCGACATCAAATCGACGAAAAGTGATGATGCGAAAATCTTATTATTTTTTAATAAAACAGTGCAGCAGGCTGGCATCTGATTCATACAGTTTTGCCTTACCTACCTGTAGATGCTTATTGCATGTACTAGCGGATCTCTTTTTAACAAACCAAACTTTAGTGAAGCTATGGAGATGGGTTTCCAAACTTAACTACCGATCATAACCTATATATATTAAGTATTCCACTTGACAACTATAATGCATCATGCTTGCCTATTCTTAATTACCAAATACAAAGAATTCGTACACACATACTCACAGATAGGGGGCACACACAAGGTATGGAGTGAAAAGAATGGCGCTTGGACATGTGTGTGTATGTAGTGGGGGTGGGAGATGGTGATGAAATTGAATAATTCTACATATGTTTAAACACTTGAAGAAGTACCGTATGGATACCTCCCGTACACAAGGCGTTCAGCGGGGCTTGAATGTGTGGATGGCATATTTTTCGGTGGAATGCATGAAATCTACGATCTTTCTTCTCACACTTTATCCATTTTCTATTTAACCTCTCTAATTTCTTCTTTATTCTACTTCCTCCCACTTTGTTTATTTCTCTGTTTCTCCTTCACGCCATCTGTTGTTCTCCTTTTAGCATTTCTCCATGCCTTCGCCTTCTGCCCCCTTATTCACTGCATCACTGTCAATCTCTTTTCCCTATTACTCTATCGCTTTATCACTCTATCATTATATTATACTTTATCTTTGACGCTCATTTTATCTATCTATCTATCTAATAATCACTCTCTATATAATAATATCCCACTCTTTTGTATTTCATTTCAGATCTACTTCCCTTTTCCCCTCTCGTTATATCTTTCACTTTGCTCCCGACCATTTTTCTCTCTCTCCCACCACACCTCTCCCTTATTCTCCGTGTGTGTTCTTCTCATAAGCTTGCTCACCAACCATGTCTTAGCCTAGCTTTCAACGTACGAGGAACTATTTTTCTCCGAGGCAAATACTCGCTTCACACCGCCTCTCCTTCCTTCACACTGCCTTTTACTCCCCACAAAACACCAGCGCACTAGCATAGATATACATGAGACATCACATATAAATTACACAGTAACACACACCCACGCACATACGGTTTCACGTTTGTATTTAACAGTTGTACACACTTTATATATAATAATGTTATTTCGTCTCAAAAGCTCTCTAGAAATATGTTTGCACAACGTCAGTAATATGTGCATGTGTTTATTTAACACCATTATATGTATCGATGTAATGCACTATGTATGTCATGTTACATTATATACATAAATGCACGTGTGTGATAAAAGTATTTTTGTTCTATGTAAGTGTGTATACATGCACACATACGCATATTCGGTCAGTTGTCCGAAAAAATGCAGTCTAAAAAATTATATATATATATATATGCATGCGTGTATGAAACTTTTACATAAGTAAATCATTGAAATATATACATACACATACATACGCGCGCGCACACGCACACACAGAATATGTGTATGTATATGTTGTTTACATTATACTCCCGCTGGAATGTCGAAGCTGTTATAACTTGCCAATGGAAACCATCCATCTATCAGCCATCGAATCCCGCCGCTTCACCGATAAGGACAACTTTCTATCCACTTTACGAGGGCAGGGCTCAGGCTGCTTGTGAAGGAATAGAAAGATAGGGTGTGAGGAGGCTAGACCCTTGAGACGAATCTGTCTGTCTATCGGTGTCAACTCCCTGAAGAGTCAGCTCCCATCATTTGAAAGTTTCTCTCAAACTCCTTGAACTTATTTCGTGTTGGTAAAGGTGTGTCGGTGGCGGTGAATCGAGACCCTTTTAGATAATTTTGGGTGTTGGGGAAGCAGTTTGCTTTGTTTGCTTCGTTGCATATGTGAATATCTGTATGTGGTGGAATCACAGCAGCATCAGTAACAGTAGTAATTGTATCTACCATTTGTTTAAATACTTTCGTGTTACGTAGACATACTATATACACATGCACAAGTATATATATGTCTGCGTTAGTATATGTCAGACCATATATATTTGCACAAATGTATGTATATAAATTTATGCTTATAATATCACATGTACAATATGTATGTATATGTATTTAAATTCTCTTATATAGAAGAGAGATAGATAGATAAAGCGCAAGCTATATACATAAATCTTACCATACATATATATGTATTGTGTACATGTCGAGATGTATGTATATGTCTATATGCCCGCTTGATGTGTTAGCAACACAAGATTCATGGTGTGAGGCCAGACATCCGAAAGCAATTTCCTATGTTTATAATGATGATGGTGGGGGGAGAAGACATCGACTGCTCCCCCGCTCACCCTTTATTTGATAACTGACACTATATCCCTTCTCTCTACGTTCTAAAACCACATGGTTAGGCATCTTTTTTTTTTGCGCATGTGTGTGTGTGTGGAGGGGGGACTCATACTTGCAAGCAAAACATGTTTTACTTTTCTTTCGGATGGTAACAATCTCGAATCTATAATTTCTGGAAGAAATTTTGAAATATGTGTGTACACATACGAATTGATCATATCCTATCTTATTTCCTTATATTTATATGTTGTTGGTGTGGTTTTATTGTTTAATCCTATGTGGTCCCTGATCGTACAATTTTATAATTCTGATCTTCTCGCCGTTTATTCAGACATAGTATAGCGAAATTCACATCACTCTTGTAAGACATTGGGTGTGATTTAAGTGAGATATAGCTGTTATTTTGTTGCCTTCGTATAATGTTCATGTAGAGGTCCCCTGGTTGACTCACTTCGGCGATGGATTGATAGAATTAGTACAACGTCGGACAAAATCGCTTGCGGTATTTACGGCCCTTTACTTTCGGAGTTCAAATCAGTCGGGGTTAAGCTTGCCTTTTATTTTTCCGGAACAAATGAAAAAACAAAAATACTGGAGTGGAAAATCAACAGCAGTTCTCTCTTAAATTCTTCTCTTCGTCTATAAGGCTTATAGACGAAGGGAAGAAATCTCAGAGCACTGCGAAGTTCTAAATCGTTGTCGTCAGTGTTTTTGCTTCTTCTCGCAGACACATGTTTATTTTCACCTCCTGTTGCGTGGTGAAAGCGGCGGCAGGTTGGTTCCTCTTGATAGTGGGAGAGAAACAGGGGAAGAGAGAAAGACAGAAACTGAACACGCACAGTGCTGCGATGGAGTGTATTTAAAACTTCAAGACGACGTCGATGAAACAAGAAAAGGGAATCAGTTAATAGAAATAGTAGACGAGGGAGAAAGCAGTTGAAATTCACTTGACTTAAAACTTTCTAACAAACAATACAAATATTTTAATGCCAACATCCAAATTTTACGTCAGAATATTTTTTTAATAAATTACCTCCATTTTTTTATTTTTCTTACCAGGGTAGAAGAAAAAATACAATACAATTTTTTTTTAATACCCTAGAGCAATCAACAAAGCATCTAATGATTTAACCAAAGAGTTTGGCACGTTGTTTACCGACGAAGGTTCTTTAAGAATCTTTCGTATCTACCACCCCTAAAAAATTTGCTTCAGACTTCACTTATTGCTTCTGTCTTCTTTTTTTCTTTTACTTTTTGCATTTTTTCTTTTCGTTTATCCCTTGTGTAGAGTTTTATTTGTTTTACATTTTTATTTTATTTTCGTCCTCAAGTGAGAAGCTGGAACGATTTTTCCAGTTACATCTTCCCACCCCGCCTACTCGACCTCTCCACGCTATGAAGTAAACTGTATTTGGTTTAGTTTCAAACTTTCTTTTCTATTATAACTTTTTATCTTTTGGGGTTTTTTTTTCCTTTCTTTCTGATGCTACTAAAAGCCTCTGTTCTTCCTCCCCTCTTCCTTTTCTGTCTCTCATCCTTCCCCTCTCTATCTCTCTTATTTTCATTCGTTCTCTCTTTTGTAATTGTACTTTCGCACATTCTTTCAAAAGCGAATTGTGTTGTGAATATATTACATCCTTCCAACGTAGACAGTCATAGAGTATGCAAAGTTTGAGTGGGTTGGTAAGTTTAGTGAATAAATAAAATTGATAGTTCGAGTGAGTGAACAGAGCTAGCTAAGACTGATTGATAGATAAAAAGGATAGATATTTTAAAATTTATCCTCATATATATAGTGTGAATGTGTGTTTTCGTAAGTAGATGACTGAATGATGATATAGGTATCTATCCATAATTATGTACATATACACATCCATATATATACTACAGGCAATCTTTCCAGCCTTTCTGAATACCGAAAGATTGCCTATAAGTACACACGCATTTACATATAGATAACATACAACTGAATTATATATAGGTATATATAACTCGCAATTCTATTGTATATCAATACATATGAAGTGATCTTGCGTTCGTAAGTTTTTTCGTAGTTATTTATTTAGAGTACAGGTGAGTACGTTATATATAACTCAAACGATACATGCATGGTGTGTGCTTATAATTGAGTATTGGTTGGTGATGGTGATGGTGGCGGAGAAGGCATTTCGAACAATGAAATCTAAAGAAGCTTCCTGAATTTGCTCTGTCAGTGTTGACAGGTGCCTGACCGTGTGTTGGTGGGCGAGAGGTTAGGGTTAGTGGGTTTGGTGGTTGCCATGACCACACTGTTAATGGGGAAAGAGTGAGGTGGGATATTGTGGTATGGGAATGCGATAGAAAATGGTGGTGAGGAAGGGGTTTAGAGGGATCCACCGCTCTTATTTTCTTCCTTTTTCCTATTCTCTTTCTTTCTTACCACAGGAGATTGATGAGTAGTAAGTAAACGGGTGGGAGAGACGAAAGTGCATGCAATATTACAAGGGAGAAAAGAGGTAGGGGTTATGCTATATAGCGGGATAGAAATGGTAAGTGGTGGTGATGATGATGGTGGTGGTAAAGGTTGAACAAACAAGGAGAATGAGATCTGCTGGGTGAAATCAAACATGATGATGATAATGATGGTGATGATGATAGCATTTTGTGGGGTGGTGGCCTCTGTTTTTCTCTCTTTTCTCCCTCCCCGCTGTTGTGTTGTCTTGTCTGACGATATGGGCTTCCAGTTACATCTCAACGTCTCCCCCAGAGACATCCAGTTCTCTTCACTGACGCCTTCAGCGTTGGAGGTCTGTTTCATTTTTCTTTCTTGCTTTTTTCACTTCTATATATTTTTTACGCTTTTTTGTGTGCAGTGTGGTGGTGGTAGTGATGGTGGATTAGTTGTTGTTGATGTTGATGTCAGTAGTCAGTCACACGGATGGGTGAGGAAAGCAGGGTCTTAACTCTCTCACCCACTATCTCGTTTTTATATGACTGTGTATTTGTCTTGAGGTGTCATGTGTATACACTTATATATATAATATACATTATATATATATATTATATATATATATTTATATATATATATATATATATATATATATATATATATATATATAATAGATATGAGGAATTGAAATTGTGTGACGTTCATTGCTTCATATCCACATGCACAGTACAAACGTACCACAATGAACGTGTATGCGTGCACACAACTTGCGCATTTCACTCGTAAGACCACACTTAAAGTTTTGGATAAGTCTGTTTTTAACTTAGAACAAACAGTAGAAGCACTGAGGTTGACCAGAGTAGCCAATATTCAAATTCGTCACATTTTTCTTTTGTCTCTAGTTTTACTTTGAGTGGGTGGGTACTTCGATTGGATCGTTTATACCTGGAGACTTAGACATGTCTCATTGCTTAATCCCACCACCTTGCAAAGAAGGGCAACCTTTATGTGGATGGTTGTTCGACCTGATTGAAATAGTGGTTGAATTTCCCACATAACAGGACTGTCGTGGTGGAAGTGTTTCTGATCATATGATCGATCAAAGTAGGTTTGGAACAAAACATTGTATTTGTTTTGTTTGGGAGTGAGGAGATTCCTTTAGTGTAATCCATTTACGGCTCTGTTGCAAGTATTCTCCTCCCTCTTAAAGACCTATTTACCGTCACTTCCAGCAACCCTCGTCAAACAACCATCCAACCAGTCCGCCAGCCAATCAACCACATGTCTTCTACGTGTAAGTTACCAAGGTATCTTACGTCAAACCAGCAGTTTTCTCATAAAAAGGAGAATTCGAAACCGTTCTGTAACGGAGACCGAACTTGCACAGCAATTTCGCCTCCTTCAGTTGGTGACACAATGTCATAATGTTAATCACTGTACGTATATCTTAGAAACCACCTTCTATACTCTTGGGCAACAGGCAGTTAAATTCCTGAAATGACATACTTCACAGTCTCTGATGATCCCTCTCTCTCTCTCTCTCTCTTTCTCACTCACTCATGCTGATCTTTACAGACATACCAGTAGAAGTAGAACCTTCCTCTCTAGAGCCAAGGAAGAAAAAAATTCAACATTGATCAGCTGCTGATTCTCTGTAAAGCTCAAAGTGAGACTTGCTCTACCTTAATCCTTCCTTGCCAGAACGTCAGTCAACTCTGTGGAATTATCTTGCGACACAGTTTTCGTTGCAAATGTTTTCAAGCCCACCAAATAAACTTCATATATATATGTGTGTGTATGTGTTGTGTGTGGCACCTAGACACAGGACCTCCCGAAAATATATCTTCTAATTGTGATAGTCACTGAGAGTATTCAACCACTAATTCGTAAAAGATTAAACAGAAGTGGTGCAGAGAGTGAGGGAATGGCTAAAAAGAACTTTTATTGTGATATAATTATGCTTTGATTGAAACAATGCAATCAAGTTTAATAGTACACAGTTCCTAGCCACACACGAACCTACATATCACTTTTTCTCTATCTGTCTCTAGTTATTTCTTTCACCCCTCATTTTTTTAAAATTTGTATTTCTCACTGCTCTGTTGTTATTCGCATTCATTTCCCCCTCCCTTTATCTAGTTATTTCTCTTCTTTTTTTTTCACCCCCTTGCCGCCTCTTATTTCTACTCCCAAGTTATTCGCACACACACTCTCTCTATTTGTTGTATCACCCTAACGTCTCCTTATCTCTCTCTCTCTCTCTCGCCCTTCCTTCCACTCTTTATCATTTGTCTCCCTCAAACAACCGAGACTATTGCTATCTAATCTCAAGATTTCTTCACTTCTGCCAGTAGAGTTTTGGGCCACACATGTTCACCGAGAACATTCCGTAACGACATTTTATTTTCCCTCTTTTATTTTTTTCTTCATTATAAACTTGGTAGCGAAGGGCGGTGGATGACAAGCAGAATTGGTTGAGTGACAGACAAAATATCTTGTCGTATTTAGTTACGTTCCTACACATTCTGAGTTCAAATCCCGCTGAGGTTAACTTTACCATTCCTCCGAGGAGTGAGTTGGGGGCGATAAAATAAGTACTCGGCATAACTACAGTTCAGTTTTGTGTCTATCTCTCGAATTTGTTTCTTTGTTACCTCCTTAATAAAGAAATGTTCATTTTATCTTGCGGCTGTATTTTTATTATTATTTCTTTATTCAGAAAAGAACATAAAACATGTCTGTTCTTTTTTAAACATTTAAAATTGACAAGAAAACCGTATTAAACGAACGGTGTTTTACGAATGAAGTTCCTTACAACAGATTAGACATTCTTTTGTCGCTGTTACTGTCAGAAATGCAGTGAACCAGTGAAATACTTCGAACCATTATTTTCTCTTCCTTTTATTTTATGATCTCTTGCATAGATTTTATAAGAGGCAAAGAACAAAAAAAGTGTGTTGCTTTTGCCTTTTTCAAAGACTTTGGGTGTATGGTCTTTACCAGGAATCGAAACTGATTCGCAATCACAGCTTATTTAATGGATGTTGACCCCCTCCTCAAAGAATTTGTTATTTACTAAAATATATGTTGCAGTAAGCAAGAGATATATAATTAAAATTATATCCATAATGAGGAAGAAGAAATCCTATTGCTTTTAAATTCTGACTGTCAAAAGTAAGAGTACGACTTCGAAATTTAAATTAAGTATTAAACGAGGATATGAAACGGGTAGTGTTTTCCGATCTTTGGTGAGTACTGCGATAACTCTGGACATGTTTCGGCTTTATTAGACCTCTTTAGCGAAGCATAGTCTTGACTGGTACTAACCAGATCCTAGATGATTCCGAAATAATAATCAGAATCATCATTTTTATGCCTGTTTTGCCCATGCTAGCAATGGTTGGACAGGATTTTTTTCCCAGCATCTTGTCACTCGTAGTAGTCTTGACTTCGCCTTCCTGAGATCAAATTTCACCACACCTTCCAACATCTTTAACGATCTTCCTCTTCTGCAATCTCCTTTATACTGGGTTGCTTGAAACACTTTTTACACAACTGTTATCCTTCAAACGTACCACATGTTCGTACCAGCGCAATCTTCTCTCGTGCACACTACAGCTGATTCCTCTTATACTCCCCCCCATCTCAAATGTGCTCCATCGTTCATGCATGTTGACATTACACATCCAGCGGAATATGTTCGTCTGAATCCCCCCCACACACACACACACGTGCATCACAAGGTGATTTATACATTAAAACCATATAAAGTACATAAATATATATTTTAAGCCCTATATAAGCATCAAAATAACTTTTAAATATACACATTTTCACGTATTATTTATTCATATTTGCGTGGACTTAAAAGTTGGTGCTTAGGTGGTGGTTTTTTCATTGTGTGTGTTTAGCTCTTGCTATGTCTAATTTACAATATTTATTGCCAATGGTTTTATAAAGTTATAAAACGCAAACATTTAACAGTGACTTTGTGTAACTTTATATATATTTGCTAGCCAAGTGTAGCAAAACATATGGACTCCACCCTATATAATAATAATAATAATAATAATAATAATAATAATAATAATAAATAATAATAATAATTTGTGTCTTCTCCACGTCTCCATTTTCCTATGTTCTTATTCTGTTGGAGCGTTATGCGGGTTTGTGTGCTGTCATCTATATATGTGTTTGTATAAGTAAATATGTGCGTGCGTGTACTCATTAATTTCTAGAAAATGTGTTTCATTCTAAACTTGCATCCGTAATTACTGTATAATCACAGCAAATGAACTTACCGAACTCTTCTATGAACTCTCCTATGGTGTAATTGTTGCCGACGCAGAGCCATCATCAGTTTCTCGTATTCCGGATTTTACTGTAATTACTTTAGTCAACCGTCTTAATGAAATATAGCTGACGGAAAGGACCCAAAGGAGAAACGTTTTCAGAATCATGTGCAAACCTACTTAGCAAGATTGTACCGACTGATTTTCATCGTCGGTCAAAGTCATTTTACTTTGCTTACTTAAACCTCGGAAAAAGCATGAATATTACACACACATATACACACACCTCGCTTCACTTCCTCCTCAATCTCTTTACACACACACACACACATATATATATATATAGCGATACTAATAAACAGTTGTTAGAATTCACTTATGCCTTAAGCTAATGAAGGTGATTAGGTAATTCCTGTTCTTTTGTTATTCGTTAACTAAATACACACACACATTAATAATAATAATAATAATAATAATAATAATAATAATAATAATAATAATAATAATAAGGCGAGCTGGTAGAATCCTTAACACGCCGGGCTAAATGCTTAGCAGTATTTCGTCTGCTGCTACGTTCTGGGTTCAAATTCCGCCGGGGTCGATTAAATAAGTACCAGTTACGCACTGAGGTCGATATAATCGACTTAATCCGTTTGTCTGTCCTTGTTTGTCCCCTCTGTGTTTAGCCCGTTGTGGGTAGTAAAGAAATAGGTATTTCGCCCGTCGCTCCGTTTTGAATTCAAATTCCGCCGACGTCGACTTTGCCTTTCATCCTTTCGAGGTCGATAAAATAAGTATCCGTTGAACACTGGGATCGATGTAATCGACTCATCCTCACCTCCCCCAAGCTGCCTTTGTGGAAAAATTATCATCATCATCATCATCATCATTATTATTAAGGTGACGAGCTGGCAGAATCGTTAGCACGCCGGGCAAACTGCTTTGCGGCTTTACGTTCTCAATTCAAATTCCGCCGAAGTCGATTTGCCTTTCATCCTTTCGAAGTCGATTAAATAAGTACCAGTTGAGTACTGGGGTCGATGTAATCGATTTAATCCCTTCCCCCAAATTTCAGGCTTTATGCCTCCATAAGACAGGATTATTATTATTTTATAAAAGTCTGACTCAGCTCCATGCAGCTTAAAATTTCGTAGGCTCGCAGAACGAACTTACCTTAAAGTTCATATCTCTCTGTGGATTGAAAGCAAGAGTTAAACACAATCAAATGAATTAGTGGCTGTCTGCAATAGCTAAATGATTTCTGATTTAACTACAAAACCAGCAATTTTATAAGAAGAGGTTTTAGTCGAATACCATCGATCCCGAAGACATAATTGAAAGAAAGTTCGCATCTGCGAGATTTCACCTCAGAACGTAGCGAGCTGAAAATCTGGCAAAGAATTCGTTAAAATTCAAATGAATAAATATAAATAAATAAATGAATACATAAAAAAAACACTTTCTTTTAAGTGATACGCCTAGGACTGCGTTATCTAGTATGGCCTTTCCTATTCAAGATGGTAACTAAGGCTGATTGGAGGGAAAATTTGCTGCTATTTCTTACAGGTGAGCATCACGAAGAGATTCTAATTGACTGAGGTGCTTTCGTTGGTATGCAGAGTATGTTCATCGAAACAGCACTTTATCATTTACTGACTGTTGATATTTCCTCTTATGAGTGTCACAGTAGGCAATCGCTTAATTTTCGTAAGACATTGCATACTTTGATCTATCGTTTTAGATTTGATTGCTAGGTCTCTGATCTTGGAGTCAGTGTGTGCGAATGGCTTGGTACATGGCTGGAAAATATATAGATAAGAATGAATTATGTTATCTGAGTACGACAGCATATTGTTGGATGTAGCGGTAAGTTATTGATGTACAGACGCAAAAGAGACAGAGGATAAATATGGGACACGCAAAATATGGGACGCAAAAGAGACAGAGGATAAATATGGGACACGCCAGAGTTGATAGAATGAGGGACAACAGAAAAACTCCGTCAACATGCGGCAGATTTGAATACCAGACGTCATAGGCCACAACATTACTTACACCAAATTCTTCCAATTTAAGGCGACTTATAGTTATACTGAAATCGTACTGGTGGTCATTAAGATGAGGGAGGAAAAGATTCGAGTTGTTGAGAGGACGTCTTGGTTAATAACTGTCTCTGTTACATATGAGATATTGGAAGTGAGTGCAATGGGCCGATAGTTGATAAGGCCAAAGAGAGATTGCTTTCATTGGGAATAGGATATGTGGTTGCGTGTTTCTAAAAGTTAGGATAGTTCCCTGGAGGCAGAGGAGGGGGAGCGGGGAGAGATTGAAGAGTTTGAGTATAGGGGCTAGGGATCTTTTCCCCTTTCAATGGCAGATGGGGAAATTAATTTTTTGTAACTAAACACTTTCAAACTTCGGACACTGGTAGAATGCGTCATATAAAACATCTTTTACTCTTAGTGTTGTTGAGAAAAGTTTCTATATACGAAGTTATTTCGTGTTAAAGTTGTCGTATTTCGGTAATTTCCACCAATCAATGACGTGTATTCAGCTGAATAAACTTCTGTTGACTCTTTCACCACAACTTTCTCTTACTCTTTCCTCCTGCATCATGCAGCTCACCTGCAACGGACCGGCGTCCCGTCTAGGTGGGGAACCTATACGCCAAGGAAACCGGGAAACCGGCGCTTATGAGCCAGGCGTGACTCGAGAAGGAACAAACAACAACAAAGTCCTAGCTTTATGGCTTGGTCTGATTTGACAAAAGAAAAAGAAATTTAATTGATGACTTGACTCCACCCATAGAATGGGCACATGAAAGAAGAGCCTAACGCACACACACACACACACACCACACACACACAAGACTTAATGGATCGTGCGAGGCACGAGGGTGGAAATGTTTGGTGCTTCTAGAAAGGTGGGATGTCACTGGTCAGATACACAATGATTCACTATGTCTTAGCTGGCTGGCGTTGGCCTTAAGAACACCTGTACACTGATTCGTGAATTGGAGAGGAAAGAAGAAAATGCTTCGACATGGTCATGGTTGAGGCATGTGATAAGCAGAGGAGCTCAACAATCCTGAGCGAAAAATAAAACAAAATGGTTGCTTGCTTAATTGGAGTTGTTCCAGCTGCATCCAACTTGTGTAGATAAATGTACTACAGTGTGGAGCAAAATAACCTTGTAGCATCAATGCTACTTGGCATTAGTGGCGGGGGTATTGTTGGAAGGTGACGAAATTATGTTCTCGTTGACAGCTGAAGGAACTCTCTTGAGTGTAGACAGTATGTAAAATTGTTGTGTGGGTGCACTAGTGTATTACTTTGTTGTGTTTCCGTCTCCAAAAGGAACGTAATTCAGTTGGGCGTAATTAGAGATCGATAAAGTAAAGGCTAGAGTCGATACGATTGATTTTTTTAAAAATAGCATAACTACACTCGAAAGGTATATATAAACGCAAACATGACTTTGTGATTAAGAATTTCACTTCCCAACCTTGTGGTTTCAGGTTCAGTCCCACTGTGTGACGCTTTGGACAAGTGTCTTCTATTGTAGCCTTGAGTCGCCCAAAGCTTGAGAGTAGATATGGTTAATGGAAAATGAATATGTAAATCATCATCATCATTTTAATGTCCACTTTTCCATGCTTGCGCGAGTTGGACAGAGTTTATCGATGCAACTTTTCTACGGCCTCGGATGCTTTTCCTGTTGTCAACCTCCACTCATTTCCAAGCTGGGTGTTAATTCCCCTCAGCCAAACATGTTTTCGCAGAATATGGGAAATGAATGACATACGTATATTTGTGTATTCGTGTGTCTCCTTGTCTTGACATCACGCCATAGATACAAAATGAACGTCCCCGTGAGACATGTCCAGCCATGTTAGAAATAGCACCTTGCTTGAAAACAGGTGAGGGCTGGCGGGAAGAAGAGCCTCCAACATCCTATGACATAGGATTTTGTTTTACTTATAAGCCTTATTTAATTTTATTTATCAAAATATAATCAATACTGTATTTATTATTAGAAAATTGTTAACAATGAAAATTTGGAAATATAATTGAATTTTTATATATAATATATTTTTCTAAGTATTTTTCTTTTTTTTTTCTTTCTTTCAGGGTAAATCTAATGGAAACACATGTGCTCTGTGGGTGCGATGTCACCTACAGAAACAACTTTTCAGCGTTGGCTGTTTTATCCAACTTCATTATGGCAAAGTTCTTTTCCTTGGATTACTGCTGCTCTCTTTGTTTTGCTTCGGTTTGAAAACAGGCACGTTAGAAACCAACGTTGAACAGCTCTGGGTTGAGCGTAAGTATCCGAATACATCTTAAAAAATAAAAACACTTCTTTTCCGTCGTCTCTGCTATTTTACACCCTTCAAATTTTCTTTTTACAATACCCAACAAGAATAATTCTATGTGGTCGCCTGGCCTGGAAGCAGACCCCACCCCTTGGCCAGTTACACCATTACTGTCTTAAAAGCAAGGGGCTTACACTGTGTAATTTTAGTCCTCGATAATCAATACTCGAGAGAAGGACAAAGGAATGATTCTGGCTAAATTGCTTTTGATTATAAATCTGTTCAGTCGGAGCTGATCTGTGGCTAAATACCATTGATAACAATTCATCTTATCTTTCCAGCCCTCTCTCATACAGCAATCCAGTACCGTGTTCTTTTACGCGTTTCAGTCATTTGCCCGAGGCCATGCTGGAACATCGCCTTAAAGGATTTTAGTCGAAGAAATCGACCCCAGTATTTATTCTATCAGTCTCTACTGAGACATAACACACAACCGTCAGTTGTCAAGTGATGGAGACGGGGTCAAACACAGAGACGCACGCACACACACACACACACATATATATATATATATATGTGTGTGTGTGTGTGTGCGATAGGCTTCTTTCAATTTCCGTCTACCAAATCCACTCACAAGGCTTTGATCCGTCCGAGGTGCCCCACAGCGGGACTGAACCCGGAACCATGTAGTTAGGAAGCAAGCTTCTTACCACACAGCCACGCCTGCGCCTATAGTATCGAATAAATTAAAAAAATAAATCACACGCCCCGGTATATGTTAGTGGTTTTAAAATGTGGCCTATTGCTCATCAGAAACTAATGAATATGAAAAAACCGTAAACATACTCCTATTCCTTCCACCCTGACAAATATAGAACCTTTACGATCGATGCATCAAATGGCATTTGAATAAACGGCTTGCTTGGAATTTAGCTGTTTATCCTACTCAGATGAGTTCAGACCCTAGTGAGGTTAAAGCTTTTAATTTCATTGTATTTATCATTTGAGGTTCGATTCAGATAAGTACTATTAGTCATTATAGGCAAATTCCGCCGAGTTCGACTTTGCCTTTCATCCTTTAGGGGTCACTAGAATAGGTACGTACCACTGGAGTCAAAGTAATCGACTTCTTCCTCTCAAAATTGCTGGCGTTATACCAATATTAGTAAGAATTATTAGGCATTATATTTTAGGGCATAAAAAAAAAAGAAAAAGAAAAAATGACTGGATGATAGAATTGGTAAAACGTAGCATTTCGCGGCATCTCTTGTACGTTTAGATTGCTTTGCCAGTCAACTTTCCGGTGTCGATAAAATAAAGTACCTGTTAAATCGAATACTGGGTAGAGAAGTCGTTTCAACTGACTGTTCTCCCACCCATTCAAATCTGATGCCTTGTACATGCTTTGGACTCTTCGCATCTCTACAAAATTGACCTTCTTAGTAGAAGAATAGTACATATAAAGAGAGGGTGAAATAGAGAGAGACGCACACACGCACATTATGAATGAATTAACTAAGATTTTCAACGTAAAATGATATTACACATAAGAGCCAATTTGATACAAAATTTCGGCCTGTTTTCTCTTTTCTGCCTAAAATTGGTTTTTATAATGTATAGTAGCATTATTACTATTATTACAAAATAATTTTTTTTAAATCAACGGATTCTTTATACATTTAAATTTTTTTTCTTAGACGTAACATAAACAAAAACAAAACTTTAAATCCACCACCGTCCCTCCTTATAAAACGTGATAAAAAAATACAACAAAAACATAAATATAAACACTGAGTATAAAAAAGTAAATCTTAATTTCCTCAAGTTTCAATGAAATGCGCGTTGGGACCTTTCTAGTTTTGGCTTACACATACATACTCATATATACATGTACATATAACTGACACGTTCTGAAAGGCATCTTACACACTCGTAAACACACACCCTCATTATACACGTCCACACTATATGCATCCACATAACAAAACTCCACACACAGGCGCACGCACATACTCTTCTATAGCCGTACACACAGATTCTCACATACCTACACACACTACTATTATTTGCTTGTCACTGGAAACAAAAAAAGGAAGTGCTACCCGCCATCTTGGCCCGTGACCCAGAAATGGTGTAATTCAATGAACGCGTGTGTGGTCTGGTATTTTTGGCACAGTCACTCCACCGACATACTTTTGTGTGTGCCTGACTCTACCACTACATCCTATAAAATCTGAGAGGAAGGGAGAGAAAAGGAAACATCTCTTCACTTCACTCTTGTCTCTTTACTCTTACCACCATCATATTCTTTTACATTTTTACGATTTTCAAACTTTCCAAGATAGCAACGGGGAATATTTTATATCTTAGTTTCATTTTAAAAATTTTAAAGCTTTTTTTTTTTTACATAATTAATTTGTCCTCCCTAATTGTGATTTATTGCAGTTCAGTTTTAATTTCTCTTTTTTTTTTTTAAGTAAAACATTTAAGAAAATTGATTTAAGTTGGTATTACAAATATTTTGTTGAATGCCAAAATCAGTCGTACCTCTATTCATTTCCGAATACTTCCCTATAGAAATAAGTAACCAGTTATAACATAAATACACTTGAATCGGTTCTATTAACTATACCCCATCCCCAACATAGAAAATGTTCCAATGTAAGCAAGCCATTCGCTTTTACTAGTTTCAGTCATTCGGCTGTGGTCATGCTGGATCACCTCGTATTTGTAAACATCATTTCAATCAGATAAATCTATTTAGGGAAATGCATAAATGTGCTACTTAGAAAATTGCTGCTTATAAAGATGAGGAGACAGATCGCTGGGCTAAATATATACCTTATTTTTATTTATTTATTTTTTTTTTCATTTTACATTTTGGCATTAAAAGTTATCTTTTGTTGCTGCGGAGGCCTTGCAAATTTGTGCCTTTCGTGTCGACATAAGGAACCATCATCAAACTGCAGATTGACAACCATAGCTAATGTCTAGTGTTAACAAACCTATAGTTGTTCAACCTGCCAGAACAAGCTACCAGATTCCCATGAAAGCACACCTCATCTTGAAAACGGGAAGGCACATTGGATATTGTCTAAAAATAAGGTGGGGCTGTCATAGTTGGAACACTTTGATCAAAGGTGTCTTTTTCTTACGACGTAGTCTGCATGATTTGTGAAAGATTTGGCTGCTATTTCCAATAATTTGAGCAACTGTGCAAACCAGGAATGGTGAGGAACCCTTTTTAGTAAAAAAGGCAATTGCATAAGAACCTGTGGGGGTGCAACTGTGGTAAGAGAGATAATGGATATTTAACTTCGTTAATTTATAGGTATGTAACTAACGTATTAAATTACTTATATTAAATTACTATTAAAAAAATTAAATTACTATTTAGATCTTGTGGTTTAAACTGTTTTATTTCTTTTCCCCACGGGTTATTAGAGACTTACTTTATCAGTGGGTGGCTTCAAATTAGAATTTTTCCAAAATTTTGCTTCGAAGCAAGGGTTTTCCCACCTCAGATGTTGAGGTTCTTCCATTGGTTTATATCTGCTCTATTTGCTCCTTTCTGTAATGGCATGGACTTAGCAATTTATAGTAGTTCCTTCACTCCAAACTTAAGGGTATAATATTTATTTTAGCTCGCAGTTAATCAGAAGCCTGTAGTTTGTCCTACTATGGAAATTTTACTTGCAATAATATATCATCTTAATCTGGAAGCCAAAATTACGTATCAGCCCTGAAAAGTTTTCATTGCTTAGGAAATCTCTCTCTCTCTCTCATTTCTATAAACAATGTATCACAATTTCTCCACATTGCTTGAATACAAACTTTTCACCAACTCAGCATTTTGAGTAAGACAAAATGAGATCTGGATAGCTGTCGGCTATGTTAAACCAACGTGTGAGGTCAAATCGAAGTAGTGGCCAATGTATTAAACCATGGCTTGCATTCCACTTATTGCTTAAAGCAAGTTTTAATGTATTAATTGGAAAGAAATGATGGCCATTCAATTTAACCCTTGACTGCATTTAGTGAAGTTCACTTTGTTTCAAGCATTTGAACCAGGCCTTTGATCCAAGGATAATAATATCTGTCTATCTATCTACTTTTCTACCTTCAGATTCATAGGTTCTGCAAAAAGTGGTCATGGTTGTTACTTTACAACCTCTGACTGAACCACAACAGAAAAAAAAAAATACTTTAAAGCATTTTCCTATCCATTCACCCCCACCTCTCACTCCTAGGAAAAAAAAATCTTCATGCCTAATTAAAACTTAGTTTAGGGTTAGGGAAGAATTTTACCAATGTGAACAGTATAGTTATAAACTCACTTAACTAACTTATCGTAGGTATTATTCCTTATTGCTTTAACATTCTTGTCAAATACAGCTGTTTTCTATTCATCCTGGTGGTCCTTAACCTACAACACAAGAAGAGAGATATATTATTGGTTAGGTTGTTGTTGGTTGGAAGGAATGTTGAAATGGAAACCACCTTTTATTATTATCAGTATTAGTATTATTATGTAGAGTGGAATTTTCTGTTTATTATCTAATTTTGTAGAAACGGTGGCGAAAAAACAAAATAAGATGACACCTTTCTTGAGAATGTGAATATGTTGGAGGAAATAATTTTAAGTCTGAATACGAAAAATTGATATTGGATAATATAGGTCATTGAATGTTTACATTTGGTATAGATATATTTAGATTTGTAGTTGTTTTAACTCTGGGTTAGCCGTGATCCAACAGATCTAAATTCAAAAGCATTCCAACTTGCCTTTTCGTTTTTTAAACATAATGTGTCCTTAGCTTTTTCTCGTCTTTTAGTTTTCTTTTTTCTTGGTGGTGTGGGGGATATAAATTGAGGGAAATTCGACTGCTATTTCTAGCAGGTCGATCAACAACATAGAGCCCTTCTCGATTTCTCTTTTATTACATTGTTTTTTGGCCAGGTCAGCCTCTGGTTCAACAGTCATAATCAAAGACGTACCAGCCGCAACCAGTCGTCTTTTTTTTTTTTTTTTTACCATAGTGTATCACGGAGTATATTATTTCATGAGTCCTTAAAAAAACAGGACACACGGGTTTAAGATAGTCGGGTGTATTCTGAGGGGATTTCGCTATCATTTTCTACTGGTCGAAAACCGCATAGTGGCTCCCTCTCGTAGATACAGGTCAACCAATGTTTACATAGGTGGGAACTTATAAATATAGATGTTACTATTGTTGTTGTTTAATTCCTGGTCATTCCTAATGGAGCGGACCTATAACCAAATGCATTGTAATCGAGGCCATCCACTCTTTTTAGGAGTATCCAGTTCATCAACGTTATTTGTTAAGAGAGTGGGATATAGCTGTTATTTCTAGCATGTCGAGCAGTCATGCTCAGTGAGTAGCGATGATAGTGATGCTGGACGTAAAAGAGGAACTAAAAATATTAATTTTGGAAAAGACTGTTAAACATTTTATACGTTAATTTCAGGGTTCGTTACACCAAGAAAATACCCACTAACGTGTGAGCTTCGATATTAGTTTTGATATGTTTTCTGTGTAGAGCACTTTATACTTTAGCTATCATGATATAAACACCAAATCATCTGGTTGGAGAAATGTACTTTCGATTGACTAATTCGTTTTATATCCACGCGTCTGCTTTAGCGTGAGACAACCGAAACCAAGCACAACTAAAGCACCGTTATTTCATAAACCCTCAATATTTAGGAGCCATAAATAGCATCATTGCTTTTTATTAGCCGTTAACTTATTTTGGGTCAATCCTTGGATTAGTTATTTTGAAACATAGCTACTCTCTGCTGCGACATCTTTTGATATTTCTCATTTATTAGATAGCGAAGTGGTAGAGACGAGAGAGCGGGAACAAAAGTGCCTTCCGGTATTTATGGCCATTTATTTTCTCAAATCAACTTCGATCTTTCTGGGGTTGACTAAATAAAGTACCAGTCGAGTGCTGAGGTCAACAGAATTCCGATAAAGCGTAAATTTTATATCTGCTCTCATAATATAGTACACTTTCTCAGCTCAACCATTCTTTAGATTTAGATCTCCAATCTGTTGGATGTTAAGCGTACTTTAATTATTGTCCTCATCCCCAACACCACCATCGTTCTTTGTTTTTGTTTTTTAAATTTCTACAACATTCCGTTTCTGTGTATGTGTGTACGCGCGCTTAAATAATGTAAATAATACGAATATTTTAGGTGATGATGATTATACTAATATTTATTCGTGCAATCATTATCCCCCGTTTTGTTTATCAATATGTAATGTGTGCTATAGTCGCTCAACAGTTCAGAAATAACTTTTCTTCTGTCATGGCTCTTAGTCTCTTCCATTATAAGTCTGTTTGTCCCCGTCGGATACAAGCTAGAGTTAGAATACATCAACATGAAACTTTCTAGTTGTGTTTGTAGAGTTATCTCCCTTCTATCTAACCATCTTTCGCGTTTCATTACAAATTAATGATGTCTTAAAGGAAGTAGCACTCTTCAGTTAACGAAAACACAACTTCCAAAACTCCGAAAACACGGAAATTTAACGCCGCTGTTTCGTAAAAAAAAAAAATTTTCATTGAATTTCATCTCATTTTAAAGCATAATTCTTCTCCTGTCAATTTAGATAGAACAATGTAAAATCTTTAGTCTCTTCAATTTTAGTATGATATTTTTTTGTTGTTATAAGTTTTAAATGAAATCACTGCCTGCCAATAAAGCTAAAATTTGTTTTGTATAGAGAAAAGTATAAGTCCGAAATTGTTGAAAACTTTTTGCAGGGTGTTGATTCTATTTATAGTGAAGCAACGAGCAAAATGCATTGTTTTTTTAATTGTCTTTTTATGTTCTGAGTTCAAATCGTGCCAGGGTCAACAACAATTATTCCTTATACATTATTATTAAATTCAAAGAAATTATTATTGTAAAGAAAATAGTTATTCACGAGTATCTGTATTTTTCTTCGCGCAAATATTAATTTACTGTGATATGTATGTATAAATAAATATGTTTGTGTGTGTGTGTGTGTGTATTGTAAACAAATTTAAGGCGGCGAGCTGGCAGAAACGTTAGCACACCGGGCGAAATGCTTAGCAGTATTTCGTCTGCCGCTACGTTCTGAGTTCAAATTCCACCGAGGTCGACTTTGCCTTTCATCCTTTCGGGGTCGATAAATTAGATACCAGTTCCGCACTAGGGTCGATATAATCGACTTAATCCGCGTGTCTGTCCTTGTTTGTCCCCTCTGTGATTAGCTTAGCCCCTTGTGGGTAGTAAAGAAATAGGTATTTCGTCTGCCGCTACGTTCTGAGTTCAAATTCCGCCGAGATCGACTTTGCCTTTCATCCTTTCGGGGTCGATAAATTAAATACCAGTTACGCACTGGGGATCGATATCGACTTAATCCGTTTGTCTGTCCTTGTTTGTCCTCCCTGTGTTTAGCCCCTTGTGGGTAGTAAAAGAAATATATTGTAAACAAATCTCCATGAACAAAAATCGAGTATTTAGTACAAGTGGGGACTAAGTCAATTTGCAGATAAACACATCGTTACTAACTAATGGTTTCATATCTGAAATATTAATCAGGCGACATTTATATATTAATGTGTGTGTTCGTTATTGATTGGGTTTTTTTGTTTTTTGCTGCTGCCTGTGAACTTTGACCTGCTCCATATAGTAGGCGAAATCTGCTTAAGCAAATATCTTTTACTGTCTTTAAGATAACCGTTGGCACTAGAAGGGTATCTGGCCATGAACTACTACCTCAAAATATCCAGTCCAACTTATGCCAGCGTTGTAAGACGGACATTAAAAATGATGATAATACTGCTGTTGATGATGATCTGTGTGTGTGTGTCTGTGTGTTGAATGGTGAGGGACAGCACAAGGCCAATCAGAGAACACCCCCACCTCCCGCCCATACCAAAAAACATAGTCTGTGAGGAATACCAAAGCATGTGCCCTCTCCCAATCTTTGAAGCCACCACTTTCATCTTGGAATAGTTATTGAAAAAGTTAGGCATTGGCCAGAGAGAAAGGGTTTTGTCTACCACTTTAATAACCATTCCTAACATAGGCACAGGGACATAGATTTGAGGAGAAGTGTTAAGTTAGTCAATTAAGTCATTCCCAGTAGTTGACTGGCTGGTGCCTTAGTTTTCAATCTAAGAAGAATGAAAGGTAAAAATTGATCTCAGAGGGGCTTAAACTTTGAACATAAAAAGCAATAACTAGATATCAGAAAGCATTTTTTCTAATGAATAAATAATCGTTTGTATTATAGGCACAAAGCCTGAAATTTTGGGTAACGGGCTAGTCAGTTTTGTTGACACCGAAAGAATAAAATACAAAGTGAACCTTGGCGGAATTTGAACTCAGAACATTTGTCTGGCATGCTAATGATTCTGCCAGCTTTCCACCTATTAGCTTAATGATGACAAATATTAGTTGTATAATGAAACTCATCTAGATTCTTAATTCATTATCATCACTTTCACTGGGTCGGGTGAAATTCATTGACAGATCTTTTATGGTAAAGTGCTTTGCGTATCGCCAGCTTTTAATTATTTTCAAACTAGGTAATATTTCCCCTTGTCCTTTAAGCATAAACAGAATAACGGATGGACAAGATTTAACTGAAGACACTGCTTGTATGATGGTGATTTTTGTTTAAAATTCTGCTCATGTTCCCACTCATTTCCAGGAGTGGCTGTGTGGCAAGTAGCTTGCTTACCAACCACATGGTTCCAGGTTCAGTCCCACTGCATGGCACTTTGGGCAACCAAAGCTTTGTGAGTGGATTTGGTAGGCAGAAACTGAAAGAAGTCTGTCATATATATATATACTTGGGCAAGTGTTTTCTACTATAGCCTCAGGCCGACCAAAGGCTTGTGAGTGGATTTGGTAGATGGAGACTGAAAGAAGCCCGTCGTATATATATATGTGTGTGTGTGTGTATATATGTTTGTGTGTCCATGTTAGTCCCCCCCCCAACATCGCTTGACAACCGATGCTGGTGTGTTTATGTCCCTATAACTTAGTGGTTTGGCAAAAGAGACCAATAGAATAAGTACTAGGCTTACAAAGAAGTCCTGGGGTTGATTTGCTCGGCTAGAGGCGGTGCTCCAGCATGGCCACAGTCAAATGGCTGAAACAAGTAAAAGAATAAAAAGAATAATACCAAAACAAAGAAACAGGAATAAACACATTCATATAATGTATGTATGCACGTATGTAAAAATAGCAAAACCAAAAAAAAAAAGTTAAAATAAAGAAAATGACAACCCACCAATATACAATTACTAGTGCCATGATGTAGCTGCATTAAGACAGTGCAGTTGCATGCATGTATGTAATTGCAACTTTTTAATGTACTCTTTTTAAATCACTGAACAGCAACCGTGCTGAGACACTACCTTCAAAGTTTTAGACGACCATATCACTCCCTCTATTTATTTCAATTTGATATTATTTTAGCAATCAATATTTGTGAAATCATTCAATTATAAAGTTATGTGACATAAAAAGACACATTGTTAACACTAAATTTTACATCAGTTTTAAATATACACACAATTGCACCCACATGTACAGGCACAAATACCAGCCCACATACACACACAAACATAAAGGGCTTCTGCAAAGTTTCTGACTACTTTATTCCACTCACAAGGTATTCCTCATTTGAAGATTACAGAAAACACCTGGCCACAATCCCATGCTATAGTATCAAATGTAGAACATTTGCTAAACAAAGACTTCCTAAATTTTTATTAAAATGGTAAACTGACTGAATCATCAGAACAATAGAATTAATGTTTTGCAGTATTTATTCCAACTCAACATTTTGTATTCAAATTCTGCCACAGTCAGCCTTCATCTTTTTTAGGGTTGATAAATTAAGTGCTGGGGTCAATGATATTGACTACTCCCCCAGCCCTCATCAAAATTGACTTGTGCCTAAATTACAGAAAATTATTATTACTGGTATTGGTGCCACATAAAAAGCTCCCAGTACACTCTGTAAAGTGGTTGGCAATAGAAAGGGCATCCAGCAATAGAAACCATACCAAAATAGACAAATTGGAGCCCGGGTGGCTCACTGGCTGGCCAGCTCCTGTCAAACTGTCCAACCCCTGCCAGCATAGAAAACAGACATTAAATGATGATGATTATTAAATTCAGCAATTAAAACTCTTTACTAACAAGTAATATTTAAAGTTTTTGAGACTATGTTTTATAGTTGAGAAATATGACATTAATGGTGTCAGTGTTGGTGGTTGTATTTGTACCAGCTTGGTTGGCAGGTGGAAGTAGTAGGCACTGGGTGGTAGTGATGTTCAGAAGGGTGGTAGTTGGATGGTAGCGGTTGTGGGTGACAGCAGCAGTTTTTTTTAATGAACTTGGTAGTCTTACTTAATTTGTTTCAGTAGGGTTGGTCTTCACCAAAACCACATTTTCTTGTTCTTTTTTCTGTATGTGTGTATGCATATCTGTAAAATGTGTGTGTGTCTCTACAAATTGTACTGTATCCCATAAGTAAGGAAGCATTGAACATACTAATTAGCAAATTACTGTTTAAATTTGACTTTTTTTTCTTTTTCTTTTTTTATGCTTCTGTGGGTTCACTCGCAGAAGCAATGGAGTGCAAGACTAATTACTTGCAGCATTTAGTTACAGGCTTTTTTCACATTTTGAGTTCAATTTCCATTGAGATAACTTTTTTTTAAATCCTTCTTACTTCCAGGAGTTGTTATCAAAAGGCACCCTTAACCCTTTAACATTCATATTACTATATCAAGTGTTATGCTTATTCACATTGTTTAGAATTTATTGCTCTTTTACACGTTTCAGTCATTTGACTGTGGCCATACTGGAGCACCACTTTAAAAGGTTTTAGGCGAAGAAATTGACCCCGGGACATATTCTTTGTAAGCCTAGTACTTATTCTATTGGTTTCTATTGCCAAACAGCTAAGTTAAAGGGACATAAACATCAGTTGTCAGGCATAAAAAAGACTTTATATGGTAGGTGTAAGAAGCCAGATCTTGCTAGTTTGAACATAAAGTAACATAGAATATTTTGGTTGGATGTGGCCAGCTTAAATACCAAAAGGTTTAAAATATTAGAATCATTTAAACACTCTAAGTACGACGCCTTGTGGCCAAAAATCAAAAGCCTTGTAGGAGAAAAAAAGGAACACAGCACATGTCTTTTGCAGGACTCTGTTAGTGAGGCTTGATAGCCAGATTGAATCTTTGCAGATTGTTTTTTTATAAGGAAAAACATAGTACTAGAATTGGAGTTCCAGATGCTTACAGTTCTGGGGGCAAAGAGGATTCATATTTTATTTTATGTAGTAACAGATAAAGGTGAACAGTAGCATTACTGGTTTACTGGATTTCTCTAAGATTGATGAGGGAGTGTCTGTAATGACAGGCAAATCAAATATATAAAAGGACTTAAAACAAATTTTTCATTTCTTCACTCAGGTTCATTCATAAATTGTGTTGATAAAGACATTGGCAAAAATTACATAAACATGTATATATATATTTGAAGGGCAAGTAGTATCGCTAATTAACCAATATCAAAGAAAAGACTTATGATAACTTATTTATCAAATAGTTTTGTTGCAGACTGCAATAAATTAAAAACATTAACACTTGCAAAACAACCTTACAAAAGTACAAGAGACATTCACAGATATTATTATTAGACCGACACTCTCGGAAGCATGAGTTGTCAAAAATTAATTGCAGTAATTGCAATAAATTAATTTACTGCTAAGCTCTTTTCAATTGCAATAATTTATTGCAAAGCTACAATTATTGCAATAATTTATTGCGAAGATTGCAATTAATTGCAATCCAATTCCCTTTGTTTGAGAAGTCTTAGGTAAAAATACAAAAAGCCACTGAGCTGGCTGCAGAGGAAAAGGAATCTGTTGTAACCTTAAAGCTGCCCAATACACCAGAACAAGAAACGGTTTTGGACAATGAATCGAACAACTTCGCTTGCAATGGCCTAAAAAAGCATCGAAGCGAGATAGGTGCCAGCCAACCATGTTATATAGCTTTCATTTTGCTAACGACTAACTTGGATGAAAGGTTCTTCAGTGTAGCAGCAAATGCCTTCAATGATACAAGACATCAATTATTACCCATATATCTGGAGATACAACTGTTTTTAAGAGTAAATGACCATCTTTGGGATAATGAACTTGTTTTGCGTATCGTTTCATCCAATCCCCTCATGTAAATTGTTAAATGCATACTCATTTTAATTGCTAATAGTATGAAACCATCCTTTTTCCATTCATATGTTTTTTTCTGTCTTGATTGGGGTGGTATGGGCCCTAAGGGAAGCGTTGTAGGCATGTTTTTCCATCCTAGGTCATATCACACATTTGGTGGTCGATATTGCCATTCTGGCAGGCGGTGTAAGAATTTTTAGAAAATTGTAGGTGATCCAAACATATTTTGGACAGCAAAGAAACAGATCAATCAAAATCAAGAAAGTAGAGCTTTCATTAGGAATGTAGTTATTTTTGCAAAAAATGACATTTTTGGATGCGTAAAAATTTTACAAGGGGATTTTCTGAAGAGCATTGCAATTTATTGCAATTATTTATTGTGACGAAAGAAAATGCAATTAATTTATTAAAAAAAAAAAATAAAATGCAATAAATTCATTGCAACGAAATAAATTTATTGCAAGCTCTGCAATGCATTTTCGACAATGCCTGCTCGGAAGGTACAAAACTTTTAAGGTTTTGGATACAATCCTTCTTTAGACACCAGGGGAAAGTCCAGGAGAAATAAGAAAAGAAAAGAAATACAAAAAAAGAAGAAAGCCAGGCAAAATGCCTGTGGATTAGTTTTACATGTTTGACATATATACGATTGACTTCACTTTCCATGCACATGCCTTTGGTTGCTTAGGGCTATAATAGAAGACACCTGCCTAAGTTTACCATGACAGGTTCCACAGAATCTTAATCTATCAAGTTCCACTCAACAAAGTATTGGTTCGTCCTCGTATATGATTGATAACATTTGCTACAGTTACCCTTCAGCAGGATTAAATCCCCGAAAACAAATGGTTGCTGGGAAAATTTCTTTACCACATACACATCCCTAGAAAGTGTTTTTAGTATGATGGTGGGGACATGCAGAGATTGTAACAGGACAAGAGTAAGAATGTGTATCTTCCTTATAGGACTTGTTTGTTTGTTCTAATAAGAAACTTTAATGAGCTGACTGTTGACATAGAAAGCTATTGCATGTGTTGTTTATATTAAACTGAGTGGGAAGGAGTAAAGTGGTTGAAACAACAGAATGTGGGGGTAAAAATTCTTTATGGTATTCAGTTACATCCTTGTTCAAATCCCACTTTGGTTGTTGATAAAATATGTATCAGTCACACATACTGGGGTCAATTCAACTGCCTAACCCCCTGCTCTGTATGTACATTTGTGAGCTTGTTCCTATATGAGAAATAGATATTAGGAATTTAATATGTCTTTACATAAGTATGTCTCAGTGTGTCAGTGTGTGAATGTTTTTTTGTCTTCTTTATATCATTATATATAATGTGTGTGTGTAAAAAATGCATGTACATATGTATATGTGTGTATTGTATGTTTGCGTGTGTAAGCATATATGCATATGTGTGTATGTGTGTATATATATATATATATAATATATATATATATATATATCTATATATATATATATATCTATATCTATATATATATCTATATCTATATATATATCTATATCTATATATATATATATATATATATATATATATATATATATATATATATATATCATCATCATCATCATCATCATTTAACGTCCGCTTTCCATGCTAGCATGGGTTGGACGGTTCAACTGGGGTCTGGGGAGCCCGAAAGCTGCACCAGTCCAGTCAGATCTGGCAGTGTTTCTACAGCTGGATGCCCTTCCTAACGCCAACCACTCCGAGAGTGTAGTGGGTGATTTTATGTGCCACCGACACAGGTGCCAGACGAGGCTGGCAAACGGCCACGCGCGGATGGTGTTTTTTATGTGCCACCGACACAGGTGCCAGACGAGGCTGGCAGACGGCCACGCTCGGATGGTGTTTTTATGTGCCACCGACACAGGTGCCAGATGAGGCTGGCAAACGGCCACGATCGGATGGTGCTTGTTACGTGCCCACAGCACGGAGGCCAGTCGATGCGGTACTGGCTATATATATTATTTTCAAAATTGGCATGTATCTAAACATAGTGAAATTAAAAATTATCTTAAGTGAAAAATGAGTATGGCGGTATGTGTGTGTGTGTGTGTTAGGGCAGTAGAGAGGGTTGTTATGCCCAAGAAATGACATACAGTGTAATGACCTCAGTCACTTTGATACACTTCTGTAAGAGAGTTAAAAGAAGTCTTTTATGTAAAGCAAGCTGGCAGAACCATTAGCACATTGGGTAAAATGCTAAACAGCATTTCATTCAGCTCTACATTCTTGAGTTCCAATTCCACCAAGGTCAGCTGTACCTATCATCCTTTGGGATCAATAAAATAACTACCAGTCAAGTACCGGGGTCCATGTAATCAACCTACTCCCCTCCCTGCTCTCAAAATTGCTTGCCTCATGCTAAAATTAAAAAGAATTATTAGAATCTAAAAGACAGAATCATTAGTGCATTGGACAAAAGGCCTAGCAATATTTCTCATGACTCATTATTAAAAGGCAGTGAGCTGGCAGAACCAGTAACACACCAGACAAAATGCTTAGTGGCATTTCGTTCATCTTTACATTCTGTGTTCAAATTCCATTGAGGTTAACTTTGCCTGTCATCCTTCCAGGATCGATAAAAAAAAAAGAAATACCATTGAATATTGAGGTCAATGTAATCAACTTACTACTCTGAAATTGCTGGCCTTGTGCCAATATTTTAAATAATAATAATAATAATAATTATTATTATTATTGAGTGAAAGAGCAGTGCATTCCATCAAAGTGACACTGGGGCAAAATCTACAAAGCCCAGTATACCCATTTGATAGGGGTACACTAGGCACATGCATGACATAGTAATCTCATATCAAGATAAACAGCACATAACCTTGCAGGTGGGGCCCAGTTAGACTTTTCTTCAGGTCGAGTAGCCCATCCTACTCAAAAGGTCCCTGAATAAGGTTTGTTTAAGAATGATGAACAAAACACCCATGTTTCCAGAGGTGAATTATTCAGACCCCAAAGAATCCCCCTCAACACATGGCTATGATGCTCCCCCACTACTTCTGCTCGTGATCAGAGATGCACATATCGTCAGCCACTAAGAAACAATGCTCAACTGGTTATGGCCAAACAACTGACAAGCAAATTTTTGGTATTGAGCAGAATATTTGCTGTAGCCCATCTTTTATACCAAGACAAAACAATGTACATGATAACACTTCCAATCAGTTAAGATTATTATTATTATTATATTATTATTATTATTATTATTATTATTATTATTATTATTATTATTATTAGAATCTAAGATCAACATTATCATCATCATCCTCATCAATGTTAAGGCAGCAGATTTGGCAGAGTAACAAATAAGATGCCTTGCAGTATTTACTTAGTTCGCTTCACATTCTGAGTTTTTAATCTCACTGAGCACAACTTTGCCTTTCATCCTTCCAGGGTTAATGAAATAAACTATCTGGCTTATTCTCTCCGTACTGTCCCAATTTCATGGCCTTGCATCGCATTATTTTATTAGTTGTTTAGCAATCCTAGGTCAACACTGATTGGATTGACCCTGTGGTCAAAGGCAATCCAACCGTGGCTATCCAGTCTTTTTTTGTTCTTTTTTGTTAGACATTGTGTATCCAGTCCTTTTTTTTTCTTTTGTTTTTTTTGGAAGGTACAGTCTGAATTGAGGGAGATTTGGCTGCTATTTCTAACAGATACATAAAGATTCACCTCTTGGCAAGTGGTGGTGGTGGTAGTGGTAACAGCAACAGCAACCTTGGTATACAAACTATTATTGCTGTGTAGTTTAGTTTAGTTACTTTAATTTAGTACATCTGCAATTTTACACAAGATATCTCTGTGGTTTTCAGTGTCTGCTCATCTCACCTCCACACTCCCTGCTCAAGCTATCCAATGGATTATCAACCCCCCACCATTACCATCACCACTAACAGCAAAGGGAAGAAAAGAGCCTTTCCATAGTCTGACTTATTTGAAATAACAACCCAAATTCCACTCCACTCACACTGTACCATCTTAAGGGACAAAAAGGGACACATAATGAAGTCCTACATAATCTTATAAAATAAACAGTAAGGTTACAGCAGGAATGCCTTTTGAATAGGGCTAGTTTGGGGGCTCAACAACAAAGAAATAAAACCTCTATGCACTTGCTGGCCCTGCAAGAAATAGCAGTCAAATCTTCCTTAAATTATACACTAATGTTCAATAATGTACTATTAAATGCATGGTCCTGGAAAGAAAGACAGGATAAATAGTTTGGAATGTAAAACTTTCGATCATAGGTCTGCTCAATCAGAGCTACCCTTGGGTTAAACAACTCGTACAATAATGTATTTATGTGAAAATGCATGTATGTATGTATATTTTTGTCCATACTCACTCTCCCCACCTCATTCAGTTTCTTTTAATTATGTTCTTTTCTTTTCACCTGTTGCTAGCTGTTAATGGACAAAGTAGTATGTTGGATATTCTCCTTGTGTTTCAATTCATTAGGCCTCATCATCATAGTTTCCTTGAACTGTTGACAAAAATTCCTACATACAGGAAAAGAGTCCTGCATGATTTATTGTATGATTGCTTGAATAACAGAATCTCATATTTTACAGAGGTGCATGTGACATCATTATTGTTGTTATTAATACCCTGTCTTCCTTCAATAATATTAATTTCATGTCTTTGTTACATTCTGGGAGGGAGTTGTCAACTATGATCAAATAGAACTGTAATGAAAGGCATCTCAGCTATGTCTGTATCATTTTTTTTTTCATGGAATCTTGACACTACATTTTTTTCAATTTGTTTTAACTGTGCTAAGGTTGTGGGGTTGTGAGTTAAGGAGATCATGTTACTATTTCTAGCAGGTGGTGTAATCATATAGAGACATAGACTCCGAAATCTTAAAACAACTATGGCAATTCACACACACACACATTAAGGTATGATTGAGCCCCTTCATTCCAGCTATTCTTTAGTCTCTCTCTCTCTCTCTCTCTCTCTCCACCTCTCTATTCTACATCTACCATCAGGTGTTTTATAATATCAACTTATAGTTATTACAGCCTAGTTGTCACATATTTCATAACACATAACATGTCCAGACTGTGAAAGCACTCTGCACAAGCACAACATATCCAACCCGTCACTCTATAGTTAACACATGTCCAGACTATTGTGTTTGACTAACTTGCTATATACCATAAGTCTGATTCAGCAAGGCTGACTGGGATCATGCACCACAATCAGAGTTCCACACTGGATCCTTTATGTCTCAGATCTCAGATCCGATGCACCACCAAAGTAGATCTACTAAGCACTAGTGCGGACGATTCTCCTTTACGGTAGCAAGTCATGGCTGATGAGGGTGGAAGATATTAAGCGACTAGAATCCTTTGATCACCTCTGTCTATGCCGCATTCTTCGTGTCCAATGGCATCACCTTGTCTCCAGCAATTCGATGCAACACCAGTGCAAAATCACCTCCCTCCGGCAAGTCATCCTAACGAGATGTCTGCGTTGGCTGGGTCATGCCCTCTGTCGTCAACCAGGAGAATTCATCTACGAAGCAATTGCCCCAGCTCCCCTTCAGGGTTGGCGAAAGCAATGTGGTGGACAACGAAAAACCTGGCTGATGACAGTCAAGGCTTATCCGGAGCCCAACCTAGGCCCCCATATCTATGGCGTTCGCCGCTGGAATAAGGAATGGTTTGAGATCACGTGGTTGTTAGCCTCAAATCGCCAGGTCTGGTTGGCGTTTGTGAGAAATGCAGCATTGAGGATGATTGAAGCCAGCTCGACCCACCCCGGGCGAATGCTGTCTCAAGACAAGAAGAAGAGACCTTTATGTCTACATACTGCACTCCATATTATTACATACCTTATAATATTACACTCATATAAAAACAAGTGTTACAAATGTTTAAACAGTCAAAGGCGGCCTCAGATCAAACTGAGTGATGGTACATCATATATAGTTACACCTACATATTCTGAACGAGCATGGTATATGAACTCTGAGGAAATTGAAATTTTCATATATTGGATTTATTTTCATGCCAGAAGTCTCCTGGACTGACCACAATTACGAAATCTACCACTGAACAATAATAATGCCACGACTACCTAAAACTAACAAATGCCAGTTGACTTGGATATTTTGCTCTGCTTGCTATGATCATCTTGCAGGACACCAAGCTGTGCTCACAATTACTCAGTACACTCAGTGTCTATGTATGGACATGTAATCATTTTACATCTCTCCTTCCATGTCTCACCACTTTTTGAGGATTATTGTCATTGCCATTGTGAGGTCCTCTCCATTCTTAAGTTACTAAGCTTTCAAAAGACACCTTCTCCGCTGCTAATTAGATCACCTAGGTATCAGAAGCTAACTACTTCTTCTAAGGAGCTCTCTAAGCATTTATATATATATATATATACTCATACATGCACAGATATGTGTTGTCATTATGAACAATTGTAGATTATTCATACACTCCTTGTGTAAAAACTAATGGTGACCTAATCTACAATATTGTTCGTTCCTTACCTATTAATTAATTTCCTACTTCAGGTGGTTATACATTTATTTGGAGGTTCCTAGAGTGACATGCTTGTTGCTCTGATTGTAGTCTGAATTAATATGTTATAGTCAACTTTTGATTGCTTAAATATCTAATTCACCTTTGAGAGCATTGGTTACGTTTTGTCTGCTATTACTGTTGTTGTTTAGTCCCACTTCTTTACTAATTGAGTTGACCCATAATCATTCCATTTATGACCATCTCATTTTCCTTGTATATCTAAAATTACATTTTCCAATGTGTCCAACCTTTCTGTTTTGAAGATGGTAGAATATGATTTTAGGAATATTTGACCACTAATTCTTGCAGGTTGCACAATCAGATAAATCATTTTTTTGTTATTGTTGTTGCCGTTGTTGAGCAGCTTAGGTGATTATACCTCAATTATCTTGGCTGGAATAAGCTACCACTCTCACCCTTCAATATACATGTACACCTTGAATGACAACCAATGGGTTGACACAGATTTAAGGAGTCTCACCTCCCACCCACTCCCCGAAATTTGGAACCTTTCAGAAACTCAATGAAACACATATAATCAAAGGTCTTTGTATTGTGACTATCCTGCCTTTTTTTTTTAAATATGTCTTGACCTACATTCATAAAGACTCCTAAAAGTTGTTTCCATTTAATCTGACTGTGTTGGCTTTATGACCAGACATAGCTGTGACCATTCCATTTCTCACATATAACTACAGTTGAGGTTAAATTTCAAAAATCTTGCCTGCTACTACTAGCAAGCTAAGTAACTATGTGGAGGCTCCTTTAGTGGTGAGAGATATCATACCGAACATGGATGTTATTTGTTTAATGTGGAAAAGATGGAGTAGAAGGATGGATAAGGAGCAGAGTTGATGTCAGCTAAGACAATATTGCTTTCTGACACTGGCACAAAGTTACACAATAAAAAGAGATGGGTGGTATGCCTGTATGTATATGTATATGCCCCTTTGTTTCTACATTGTATGATGGTTGTAAATGAGTATCACCGTCATATATATAATGTCCTTCATTTCCAGTCTTCTGTGTAAACATATCTGGCCATTGGAAATATTACTTTGCTTAGAATCAGCCAAGGGTTGGTGACAGGAAGGGCATGCAGCAGTAGAAAATGGTAAAATGGGACAGTAAAACAATAATGATGATGCTATAATTTTAATAAATCACTCACTACTCTCCTTAACTCACCATCAGACTAGTATTTTGACTAATTTACAGTGTTTATTAAGGTAAACATTATAGTTTTTAGTTGATGGCTGTATGGTTTATTTGGCCATCTATATGTATTCCAGTCTACAACTGTTCAGACCAGCATGAACACAAACACAGACACAATATATATATATATATATATATATATATATATATATATATATCATCATCATTTAATGTTCATTGCCCATGCTGGCATGAGTTGGACAGTTTGACCAGGGTTGGTGAGCTGAGGGGATGCACCAGATTCCATTCTGATTTGGCATGGTTTCTCAGTTATGTATGTATATCATGCATGCATAATGGAAATATGGCACAAGGGGACAACAGTGGGATTTATGGAAAAACAAGAGAAAAAACACAACAGATGCAGACAAGCCCAACTCCCTCATCAGTTTCCAACCAAATATCCTCACAATTTTGACACCTTCCAACACATAATATATGGAGGCTCTTCTGTGCAGTTCTTGTCAACCAAATTCCACTTCAATTGACCCAAAGCTCTGGCAGAAAATATTTACCCCAAAGGTGCTTCTCAGTGGAATCAAACCTGGAGTCACATTGTTGTGAAACAAATTTCTTTACCACATGCGGGGCAACTGTGAGAAAGATAAAAATTTGCAGAGGAGGTGTGTAATAACCAGTGATGGTGGTGGCAGCAACAATGATGATGACGATGATGACAGAGGTGGAAGTGAAGGAGGATTTGCTAGGTGAATGTCTTGATCATAGTAGTAGTGGTAGTAGTTGTACTAGTAGTAGTAGTAGTGGTGGTGGTGGTGGTGGCAATGGTGTTGGTGGTGTATGCTGTATTAACAATATGTTTGCTTCCCCCTCAGTAAGCTTCCAGCCACACACCTCTCTCACACACTCAGCCACACAGGGCTCACACTCTCTCTCCCTTTCTTTCTCTCTCTTTTCTCTCTCTCTTTAGTCATAGTGAAATGAGAAAACTTCAAAACAAAATCAAAAATATCTATAAAATTTACCAAAAATTCTTTATTTCATCTAAGTTTTATTGTTTTATTTCTCTTAGCATCTTTGTTTATTCCAACTGTATATACATATGACACACACACACACACATACACACACATGTACGCTCACACATATAATGTTACACATACATACAGAGCTGGGTGGTCTGTTTTCTGGTTGTGGGTGGAAGCTGCCTTCCTTCACTTTTCTCCTTCCTTCACACTACCCTCACCCCTTTGCTTGGGTGCACTCTCCCAGCATTCTCTCTACCCTACCCCACTACGACCCCCTGCTCCCACTTTTCTTCTACTCTGACACACACATATACACACCCTCTCTCTCTCTCTTCTACATTGTGTACTCACCCCACCCCTATTGCATCCACTACTTCCACTTCCTCCCTCTACCATTACCACTATCACTACTGCCGCCATTTCTCCTCATTTCTGTTTTCTTCTACATACCAGCACCCCCTCCCCTACTTCTTCATCCCTCATCCTCATACTCTGTCTTCCTCCAGCTGCTTCCCCACCCTAATCAATAACACCACTCCACTTTAAGTTTATCCCACCCCTACCTCCAAACATTCTAGTTTTTTTTTTTCTTTCTCTCTCTCTCTCACTCTGTCTCTCTTTCCCTCTTTCTCCTTTAACTCTATTTACTCAGAATAGCAAGCTTCAAGTAAAATGGTGATGGTGCCGGCAGTGGTGGTGAAAGCACCAGTGGAGTATCTGATCATGTGTGTGGTGTCACTCTAATAATGTTTGAAACTGGGTAGAAGCTGGTGATAGAAAGAAGAGAGAGAGAAAGAAGAGAGAGAGAGAGAGCTATGAATGATGGTGATGGTTGTGGTGGTGGCAGCTATGACTTTTTTTTCTTAGAACAAGACTCAAAAGTGTGAATGGAACCAGCTAGTCCCACCCTTAGCTTAAAAGGTTATATTATCTGTTCACCCACCTCTCTCTCTTTAAACTATATATATATATATATATATATATCATCATCATTTAATGTTCATTGCCCATGCTGGCATGAGTTGGACAGTTTGACCAGGGTTGGTGAGCTGAGGGGATGCACCAGATTCCATTCTGATTTGGCATGGTTTCTCAGTTATGTATGTATATCATGCATGCATAATGGAAATATGGCACAAGGGGACAACAGTGGGATTTATGGAAAAACAAGAGAAAAAACACAACAGATGCAGACAAGCCCAACTCCCTCATCAGTT
This sequence comes from Octopus sinensis, assembly GCF_006345805.1. Classification (NCBI taxonomy): domain Eukaryota; kingdom Metazoa; phylum Mollusca; class Cephalopoda; order Octopoda; family Octopodidae; genus Octopus; species Octopus sinensis. The sequence continues at coordinate 51,806,521 of NC_043003.1, read as the reverse complement.
TCCAACCAAATATCCTCACAATTTTGACACGTTCCAACACATAATATATGGAGGCTCTTCTGTGCAGTTCTTGTCAACCAAATTCCACTTCAATTGACCCAAAGCTCTGGCAGAAAATATTTACCCCAAAGGTGCTTCTCAGTGGAATCAAACCTGGGGTCACATTGTTGTGAAACAAATTTCTTTACCACATGCGGGGCAACTGTGAGAAAGATAAAAATTTGCAGAGGAGGTGTGTAATAACCAGTGATGGTGGTGGCAGCAACAATGATGATGACGATGATGACAGAGGTGGAAGTGAAGGAGGATTTGCTAGGTGAATGTCTTGATCATAGTAGTAGTGGTAGTAGTTGTACTAGTAGTAGTAGTAGTGGTGGTGGTGGTGGTGGCAATGGTGTTGGTGGTGTATGCTGTATTAACAATATGTTTGCTTCCCCCTCAGTAAGCTTCCAGCCACACACCTCTCTCACACACTCAGCCACACAGGGCTCACACTCTCTCTCCCTTTCTTTCTCTCTCTTTTCTCTCTCTCTTTAGTCATAGTGAAATGAGAAAACTTCAAAACAAAATCAAAAATATCTATAAAATTTACCAAAAATTCTTTATTTCATCTAAGTTTTATTGTTTTATTTCTCTTAGCATCTTTGTTTATTCCAACTGTATATACATATGACACACACACACACACATACACACACATGTACGCTCACACATATAATGTTACACATACATACAGAGCTGGGTGGTCTGTTTTCTGGTTGTGGGTGGAAGCTGCCTTCCTTCACTTTTCTCCTTCCTTCACACTACCCTCACCCCTTTGCTTGGGTGCACTCTCCCAGCATTCTCTCTACCCTACCCCACTACGACCCCCTGCTCCCACTTTTCTTCTACTCTGACACACACATATACACACCCTCTCTCTCTCTCTCTTCTACATTGTGTACTCACCCCACCCCTATTGCATCCACTACTTCCACTTCCTCCTCTACCATTACCACTATCACTACTGCCGCCATTTCTCCTCATTTCTGTTTTCTTCTACATACCAGCACCCCCTCCCCTACTTCTTCATCCCTCATCCTCATACTCTGTCTTCCTCCAGCTGCTTCCCCACCCTAATCAATAACACCACTCCACTTTAAGTTATCCCACCCCTACCTCCAAACATTCTAGTTTTTTTTTTTCTTTCTCTCTCTCTCTCACTCTGTCTCTCTTTCCCTCTTTCTCCTTTAACTCTATTTACTCAGAATAGCAAGCTTCAAGTAAAATGGTGATGGTGCCGGCAGTGGTGGTGAAAGCACCAGTGGAGTATCTGATCATGTGTGTGGTGTCACTCTAATAATGTTTGAAACTGGGTAGAAGCTGGTGATAGAAAGAAGAGAGAGAGAAAGAAAGAGAGAGAGAGAGAGCTATGAATGATGGTGATGGTTGTGGTGGTGGCAGCTATGACTTTTTTTTCTTAGAACAAGACTCAAAAGTGTGAATGGAACCAGCTAGTCCCACCCTTAGCTTAAAAGGTTATATTATCTGTTCACCCACCTCTCTCTCTTTAAACTATATATATATATATATATATATATAATTTGTGTTGGTTTGGGTTTGAACTCAACAGACATAGGTCAGTTTCAATTCCTTGACCAGGCAAAGCATCTGCTGAACATATGCTTGCAGTATTCATTCTAGCCCCTTTTGCAAGTTCAAATCACACTGCGATCAATTTTATTTTTCATACTTCTGCAGTTGATAAAATTACCTGTGGACTGTTGGAATGCAAACACAAAGACATGCGCACATACACACACACACACTCACAAAGCATTGGTTAGGCACAGGACACTTGCATTAGAAAATGCTTGCTCAAGATGTTGTTCAGTGAGGTTGAACCTGGTTTCAAATTGGTGTGTTGTTTCATTGTCCTAAGGATGAAAACAAAGTTACGCTGGGCTGGATTTAAGAAAATCTAAAAGGGATTCTGCCATTCATTGTATTTGGCTGTTTGGTACACATGAGTTTGCCATGTGGTTTGGGAGCCAGTCCTCTACTATAGCATTGAGATGATCAGTGTTAATGTAAGTGAAATTTAGTTGCAGGATGTTTGTCATGTGTGTTTATGGCGGTACTGTAAGGGTAGTCTTCATATTAGCATTGCTTCAACAGTGACATGATTTAGGTCTTCCATAAACAAGTCATCTGCTAACAGTTCACTGTGCAAATGTGTGGGACTATAGTACTTCACTTGAAAAAACAGGAAAGGTTAGTGTCAGGAAGAACACCCAGGCATGAGCTTATGACTGATAATGTTGACAATATACTTTTGCCACTGTGGGTAATATTGGATTAAGATACACACAGTAATTATCAAATTTTACATTTTTTTTCCAAATTTTTTGCTACTTGTACAAATGTTTGAAATTAATTCAAATTTTCAAAATAAAAACAGTTTTAAATTGAAATAGAAATGAAGTAAATATCTCATTTGTATAGTTGCAATAAATATATGTTATTAATAACAATAATAATTATTTAGCTATTAAATACTTAGAGATGTAACTTATTTATTAAATCCATATAAACTAGTAATAACATTTTTCATAGTGTGACCTGTCACTAGTAACAGTGTGTGTGCATGTGTGTGTAACAGGTATGTATGTGTATTCATATATGGATGGTTCTTAGGGGAGTCAGTGGTTGGAAATACAGATGCTTTCTGCTTATAAAAATATTGAGTTCCCTCTCAGTAGTGACCATAATTATGCACATATATATAAGATACATAGAGGCACAGGAGTGGCTGTGTGGTAAGAAGCTTGCTTCCCAACCTCATGGGTCTGGGTTCGGTCCCACTGTGTGGAACCTTGGGCAAGTGTCTTCTACTATTGCCTTGGGCCAACCTAAGCCTTGTAAGTGTATTTGGTACACGGAAACTGAAAGAAGCCTGTCATATACATATATATATACATATATATATAGTAAATCCCCCAAAAATGAAGAACAAGTGCAAGAAAAAAACGACGATGCAAGGATGTGGTACATGCAAAGTATTAGCAGACACTCAGAGAAGGAAAGAAAGGTAGTTTTATGTTTCAAGCAAAGAGGAAAGGAAGATGAAGGTAAAAAATCGCCAACGATCCACATGTGGTTACAGTATATGTTTGTGTGTCTGTGTTTGTCCCGACCACCATCGCCTGACAATCGATGCTGGTGTGCTTACATCCCCGTAACTTAGTGGTTCGGTAATAGAGATCAATAGAATAAGTACTAGGCTTACAAAGAATAAGTCCTAGGGTCGATTTGTTCAACTAAAGATGGTACTCCAGCATGGCCACAGTCAAAATGACTGAAACAAGTAAAGGAATATACATAAATGCATACACACACACACACACACAATGTGTTGTGAGTAATAGTATGTATTTAATGGGTACAGCAGTTACTTATGCTCACTCATAAACATTTCTACCCATTACCCACCCATATTTTAAAATAAAAAGAAGAGAAAAAAACTGTAAATCTGATAGCCCACCCATAGAATATCTAATCTAACACACACGAAACGCACCCTAAAATTTGTAATATTTATAAAAGAAAGAGAACTTCCTAAATTCCCTTTAGGAGGAGGATTGGTTTTTTTTTTTTTTTAACATTTTTGTTTTATATATTTAAAATATGGGTTGATAAGAGTGAAATGTGGACAGGTACATAAACATATGTGGATGGGCAGAATAAGGTAAACATACAAATAAGAGGTGATGTACTTGTTTTACACCTGCTTGAAAAGCAAAATTTCACCCCACCCACAAAAATTAGAATTTAAAAACTCAAATATGAAATTAAGACCATAATTTTTAATTGGAAAAATGTATCAGAAAAATGGAGAATTAAAATTGATCTATATATCTATTTAATTATATATGTATGGAAAATGGACATTAAATGATGATATACATATATATATATACACAATATATTTGTACACACATACAATATATACACAAAATAGATAAATCCAGTCTCCTTTTTACAATAAATATATATAAAATTTGAAAGCAGTAAATTGGATCGGTGTGTTTGTGTATAAACTTCAGTTTCCTTCCTTCAGGATTTTGGCAAGGGAATTACAGATTTCTTTTAAGATCTTATACTTCCTACTTTCCTATTATCAGTTTTTGTAAATTCAAAATTCTGACCTGTGTGGGGTAACAGGCAAGTTGCAATATATATATATATATAAATATATATATATATATGTATGTATAATATATATATATATATATATATATATATATATAATATATATATATATATTATATATATATATATCTTGAAAAGAAAACTTTAAAAAAAATCTTGGTGGTGGGTATTGAATGAAAATTCTTCAAGCCCTCTCCTCACACACACACATACATGATACATGTACACACACACACACACAAGCCACCAATACTTCCAACAGGGTAAGTCTTCAGCAGGCCACCCACTAAATTAGTTCCCCTCCTCCACAGACATACACATACATCTGTGTATGTGTATACAAACTTGATTCCCCATCACCTCCCCACTACCACCAACCATGCAACTCCACCACCCTCTCCTCTTCTTCATCTTCACCCAGATTCCAACTCTCTCAACCACCACCTCCCATTACTCACTTACACCCCCAGGGCCCAGTGAAGTAAGTTATAGCTGTCAGATGAACAAACCCCACCTCTCTCTCTCTCCAACTTTTGTAATTTCCTATCAATTTACTTGTGTTTATTCTGTTTACCCCTCTCACCCACTTCATACACAACACACATGTGTCTTCATCTTTTTCCTCTTCTTCCCCCTTCCAATCTCAATTATCTTTTTTCTTTTTGTCCTTTTTTTTTTCTTAACAAAGCAATAGATTGTGTGTGAATTTGTGGATGCATGTGTGCATATGTATGCATGTGTATGTTTCTGTGTGTATATATTTATATATATATAGATATACATGTATGCATGTATATGAATGTTTATACATTTTGATAGATAATATATACACATGAATACATATTCATGACCTTTTCTTTATTGGTAGGTTGGTCAACTTAGCTTACAAATAAAAAAGAAACAATACCAATGTTGGAAATCAATGGAATCAAATGTCATCTATATAATTCCACTTTTCACCTTAAAATTTGTGACATACTGAGTTTAAAACTAATATCCCAACACAAACCTTTCACACCTGTGTATGCCTTACCATTTTGTGATCCAATGTGGAATCATAATCTGAAAAAAAAAAAAAACAGCAACCTGTAAGAACACATTGGTTATTCATTATCATCATTTAACATCCATTTTCCATGCTGGCATAGGTTGGATGGCTTGGCAGGAGCTGGCAAGACCAGGAGCCACTCCAAGTTCCATAATCTGGTTTGGTATGGTTTCTACAACTGGATGCCCTTCCTAGTGCCAACCACTTTACACAGTGTTCTGTGTACTTTTTACATGGCACCAGCACCAGAGTTGTAAACATAAATATGCAAACAAATGGAAGAGTCACAGTAGGGATGTCTTTGATCATATAAGTTTGCAGAATCAGGAATGACCTAGGTTTGTAATTTTAGGTGGTAGGCTTATTCTGTCACCTGTTTTAGTAACACCTGCCTTTAGGTGGGCACACTCTGCTGCTATTGAGTAAAATCTGTTAACTTCCTTTGAATAGTCTCAGACAATCTTAAAAAGGGTTACAAAGGTACCTTCATCTCTCTATATATAAACGGCAGTTTGTCTGTGCGTGTTTCTGTGTGTCTGTTTGCTTGTACCCTCACCCTGACCACGGCTTTCAACCGATTCTGATGAAACTTGACACACACATAGCCCAATGTCATAATTCAAAACTAACGCAGCGAAAATTTTGAAAAGTTCCCCCAGTTCTGAAAAAAATCGATAAATTTGACATGGGGTCGAGAATCAGAAACACGAACCACAAACTGTCATGGGGATGCAACTCCACCTTTTTTAAATCTCAAAAAAAAATTTACCATCATTTTTTTCCATTTTTTTGCTATTTTTTGGCTATAGCTCTCTAAAAATGCTTTATAGTTATTTCCCTTACAAACCTGAGCAACGCCGGGCGATACTGCTAGTCCTTTGACTAAAATCATCATAAATAAACAAGATAAAATTAATTACTTAAGCAAGCTTATTGTATTTGACCATATATAACTTGAATTCCATATAAAATCTCTCCTTCCATCTCAAGGTAACACCTTAGTGCTACAGATAAAACATTTTATAGCTTTAATCAAGAGAAGAAATTCATTGGTGCCCTCTGGTTTAAACTGCAGCAGTTTTACCCAATAAGCAAGCAATGTATGATTGTTTCTTTCTATGAGATTGTTGTTGTACTTCATCCTCAAATTGGTTACAAATTCAAAAGCTGTCTAGTGCTGTTTTGGATGTGTCTGTAACTGGGTAGGTGGGGATGTAGAATATTGGGTTCAAATCCTGCAAGCAGCCTTCAACTTTTTCCATTCCAAGGGGTTTTTCAATATACATAATGTTCATGTTTCCTTCTAGTGTTGCCTTCTTCATTGCATGTGTATGCCTATGACATAACCATAGTTATGAGGGGTTAGAGAGGGAATGATGACTGTTATTACAAGAAACGATGTATGATTGAATCCAGAGGCTGGTTCTTTGCATTCAAATATGTACCATTATATATGTATGCATACATATGTTTGTGCAGAAATAAACATACATACATGTAGACATAAATACACACAACATGTGTTCTTACAAATACATCATAATTCATCTCAAAATGAAGCAAAGTACAATAAAAAATTTACTCTATACAAACCAAATATGATTGATACCTTAAATCCAGGACAATGCATGTTTAGTTCTGCAAATAAGAAGATATGCTGTCTGTATGTTTATTATTAGTTAAAGAATGTAAATGTTTCATTTATTACCTCCTCAGTCTCTGTTAACAACATTCATATATTACTTTCACTGTTACTCTCAACAGCATTTTGTGATGAAATTTTACCAACATTTTTCATTGCAAAATCATGATTAACTTCAAACAGTGAAACCGGTTGGACACATGAACACTCTTTGTTTCCATCATAATGATTTCAATGCATTTTCTGTTTGTTGAATCTCTCACAAATAATAAACAGTAAATTATTTGATTCATTTTTCTGGAAGAGCAGTGCCTGTTGTATTGTCAAGGAATTTTAAGTGGGTGGGATGGATGGAGGGAGATATTCGAAAACCAGAGACTTGACCCGAATGCTTGCATTAAGGAGTGGACACAACAATATACCGGAATAAGCATATACTGTAACATACAATAATGTACATCATAATATTTACAAGTAATACACTATAAAACACAGTAATATATACAATATTATATAAGCTTTTCTACTATAAGCACAAAACCTGCAATTTTGTGGGAGAGGGTGGGTTAGTTGATTACACAGACCCCCAGTGCTCAACTGATACCTATTTTATCGATCCCTAGAGGATGAAAGAAAAAGCTGACCTCAGCAGTATTTCAACTCAACATAAATCATAAAGAAATACCACAAAGCATTTTGTTCTATATGCTAACAACTCTGCTAGTTCAATGCCTTAACAATATATAATACACACTAGAATTACAAACAAAATACAACTATTTTTTACAGTAGTAATCCTTTCTACTATAGGCACAAGGTCTGAAATTTTGTGGGGAGGGGACCAGTCGATTACATCAACCCCAGTGCGTAACTGGTACTTATTTTATTGACCCCCAAAAGGATGAAAGACCAAGTTAATCTCGGCAGAATTTGAACTCATAACATAATAATGGACAAAGTGTTGCTAAGCAGACCTTTCATGATATCTTTACCTTTAAAGCCAAGAATTTTCAGCACCCCCTTGTGTATGTATGTGTCTGTGTGATGAACTTCTTTCACTTTTCATCTACCAAATCCACTCGCGTGGCTTTAGTCAGCTTAGGACTATAGTAGAGACACTTTCCCAAGACGCTACACAGTGGGACTGAACCCAAAGCCATATGGTTGAAAAATAACTTAATAATACCACACAGTCACAGCTGGAATACTTTTGATCATAGATCTGTCTGCTAAATCAGGGCCAACTTTGGGCTAATCAACAACTGCTTGAATTTAGAACCAATGAACCTCTACAGGTGGGTGGAATGTTGTTCATTTTGCTGGAAATAGCAACCAAATCTCCCACAAATTGCATTTTGTATCTTACTAATGTATTCATTGAATAATGTGGCCTAAGTACACTATGCCAAGAAAAAAGATGAGTTGATCATGGCTGGAGTACCAGCTGACTATAACCAACTACAGCTGGAATTTGATGAAAAACGGCAAAGTTCCTGTTGCTTGGAAAAGAGCCGGATTTTGATGGGGAAGGAACAAATTGCATCTCTACTAGCTTGTGGGATGCAGAATTTCACACACCCCTTACTACTCGTTAGGACAGACAAAAGATAAGGATTCTCGTTGTTTTCTCCCTTTTGTGATAGATATACATACATACACATATTGTCATTTACTGACCGTTTTCTATGCTGGCATGGGTTGGACTCTGCATGTGTACATACACATACATACATGTGTATATATTTTATACTCACACACACATATATATGGAAAGAGAGAGATCGAGGAGATGAGGAGCAAGGCATACATACACTCAAACTTATTTAACTTGTGTGTGTGTATATATATACGCATACACACACGCACTCACACACACTCTATGTATGTGTATATGTTCTATAAACCCTTCACCTCTCTAGCTTGAAACAGGGACACATGGTAAATTGCTAAGCACTACCGCTGCCACCACCACCACCACCACCACTACCACTATCGTTACTCTTTTAGGTATCTCTGTCTCTTCTCCCACTCAGCTCATTCACTCTTTCTTTCCCTCTCTCCCACTCTTTATCTCTCTTCTTTACCCTCACTTTGCCCCTCTGTATGTGAACCGCAAGGTTTTGCTGTGTGCTATATAGCTTTACTTTTTAAACAACACTATAATGTTTTGGCTTGGCTATCTTGCTAGCTGCTGCTGTTGATGATGACGACGGCGGCGGCGGCGATAGTGGTGGTGGTGGTAGTATGTATATCATAGTGTGTCTGCTTGTGTGTGGTGATGTTAAAGTTGTGTATATATATATATTGTGTGTGTGTGTGTCCGTATGTGGGGATGACGATGCTAAGCATATCGTAAGACTGCGTGCGTGTGTGTGTGTGTGTGTGCGCGCGCGCGTAGCGACGTTGTGTATGTACGGTAATGGTACTGCTGTGTTTATGAGTGTGTTTGGCATGTATATTGTGTGTGTGTGTGTGTGTGTTCCTGTTAGTAGTGTTGTGTATGTATCATGTGTACGTTTTGTGTGTGGTATGATATAAGTATTCCAGCTATGTGAAGTTGTTTAGCTGCTTACCCTAACTAACCAGCAGGAAGGACCTCCCAGAAGCAGAGGTGTGGTTCTCGCCCTCCTCCACCACCACCACCTCTCTCTTTCTTTCCCTTCTTTCTCTCTTTTACAAACTAACATTCAAATAAAATAATAAAAAAGAATCAATATATATATATATATAAATATATATATATATATATAAATTTTGGACAGGGAAGTTGAATTAAAATAGGATCGTGTGTGAAAGAGTGAGGCGGGGAGGTGAAGTGGAGAAACAGTCTTCAACTAACTAGAATGGTAATTTAGTATGTATGTATGCATGTGCGTATGGATGTTCGTATGTATGTATGTAACGTATTCTCATCTGAACAGGGGTTTGTCCATAGGCCTTCCTTAGTCATACACACTCACACCCTTCTTCCTCCTTTGTCTCTCTCTCTCTCGCGCGCGCACAAACATCTCCCTCAGTCAAATTTACCCAATGCCGTTTTAACACATGGTACACACTGCGCAGTTGTCCGGGGTCCGCGCAGTCCTACGGGCATACGGGCCTAATTCCGATCTATTTATGCTATGGCTTGCTGTCAATGTATTCACACTATAGGGTCCAATGCACTGACATTGCGCGCGCTTACACATACACACACACTCAGCCGGTGGAGGCTATATATATAATTCTTTACTACCCACAAGGGGCTAAACACAGCGGAGACAAACAAGGACAGACAAACGGATTAAGTCGATTACATCGACCCCAGTGCGTAACTGGTACTTAATTTATCGATCCCGGAAGGATGAGAGGCAAAGTCGACCTCGGCGGAATTTGAACTCGGAACGTAACGGCAGACGAAATACGGCAACGCATTTCGCCCGGCGTTGCTAACGTTTCTGCCAGCTCTGGAGGCTATATAATACTTGCTAAGACGGTCCTAAGTTTACCTAAATAAAAAATATGTATGTACGAGTGCATGGATGTATGTGGATCTTTTCTACTTTCAAGCCAACGCAGACACTTGTGTTTGTATCCACTTGCAACCCCCACAGACACACATTGTGTGTCTGTCTCTTCGTTCCATTAGAAGAGTACAATCCCGAATGAAGTTCAACGTCCTAAGGTCAGCTTTTAGCCACCTCTACTCTTGTCTTACCCCTTTCACAGTTTCCTTTCCATTTGGCTATCCTGGCAATTCTTTTACTCAGCTGTTATCCTCCATATACCTCGTGTGTGTGTGTGTGCATGTATTTACACATTGTCAAATCCATACACGCGTGGAAAAGAGATGGTGATGATGACGATGATGATGATGATGATGGCAATGACAATGATGATGGTGGTACATTTAGTGCTACCCTCACCTATGGTTATTTACTTATATAATGTACACACACACACACACACATACATGACCTCATAAACACACACTCTCCTTTGCTCAGATGATCACACGCACGCACACACACATACACATACACCTCACCCATTCCCTCATTTCTGTTATACACACCCGGTACTAGACATACACCTCCTTTCCCTGTTTCAGTTGATAGTTTAGAAAGCAAATCTACACCATAAAGCTCAAACACATAAACGAAACACAGGCACACACACACACACACGATCACATGCACACATGTGAACACATGAAAACATATACATATGTAAACATATGTGTAAGTATAGAAGTACTAATGCATTCTTACAAAACCTCATGCATAAACATACATATATATATATATAAACATCCACGTTCATGCACATAACCACATACACAACCGCATATGCTTACATTAACCTCAAGTAAACATTCAAACACATACATAAGTGCATATGCATACACACACCCATTACATACACAAGTACATATAAACTTGCAGAAAATGTACATATACCTCCATGAATAAACACAGAGACACATATAAACAACACACATATATATATATGCACATACATGCACACAGATACACACATGTACGCACATACACACCACAATACAAATTCTTGAGCAGAGAAAACAATGTTATTGATAGCCCTTTACTGAGATTTAGTTGTTGATGTGAGGACTGGTTCTTTAACAAGAGCTCTTACAAGTAGAACCTAGTGATATGGAATGAAGCTGCACCACCAATCCCTCCAACTTCGTGACGGCGGCAGCAGCAATGGTGGTGGGAGAGGAATTGCAAGAACTAAGCTCGCACACTGATGTAGATTGGGATGGACTTAATCTGGCCTGGTGTGAGAGGACAAAGGACTTGGTAATGTAGGGTTAACCTGCTCTTCCTCTCGGCCTCTGGATAAAGATGGTAGTGGGGGCATAGTAGTAAAATCAAACTCTCTTATGTGGAGTGGAGCAGACTTTAGTCCAAGGTGAGTGTACAATGTGATTTTAATGGTTCATCATAGAGTCTGGAGAAAGACAAGTTTTATTTTAGCTTCTCTGTCTTCACTGCTAGAGTTGATGTTTACTCTGTCTCTGCCTCTCTCTCTCCTTAATTGGAGATTTACCCTTACAACAGGTTACTGTGGATTATCTACATGTGGATCCTGCTGGCTTTCAAAAAGCTATAAGTCTACTTGGTCTCAATGTCCCTTCACTCACAATGTCCTCTTAGAACTAGTTGATTTAATCCTTATCCTTAAGCATTCAAATTACTCTGTCAAATGCAGTGCTTATTTATTCACATTGTTTTGACTTAATCATGCATTATCTCATGACTTCAAGATTCCAATAATGTAATTGTTTATTCTTAGGGTAGGTGTGAGATGTTGGATCCGGTCAGTTTGAACATAAAAGGCACAGGATATTTTGGCTGGATACGGCCAGTTTAAATGTTAAGGAGTTAAGCATCTGTGTGGGAGGAAACTTGGCAAAACATGTTATTCTCTGACCCTCATTCTGAGAATTGTATAGATTAGTAACTAAAGAGGTTGGTATCCCTTTTGGGTGGTGGGGACACTGAAGTGCATTTTTCAGATAGCAGATTTGGAAAGGTGTGTCCAGCAGCTTGTCTTGTATAGTACTGATAGCATCATAAGCAATGACATGAGGTATAGCATCAAGTAATGTAGATACAGAAAGCCTACTCCATCATCTCTCTATCAGGATGACAATGATGATAATTATGAGGATTTGTTAAGAAAGCATATAATTGATTCATTTTACTGTGGTCCATTACTGGTACTCACCTTAAGTAAGAAGCAAATGAAATAAAGAAAGAAATTCAAATTGAATAGGATTTGAACTGAAAATGTCAAGTGACTTTGTGCTTAAGAAAAATATCAAACACTATAAAGCAATTGTTTCCATTCTTTTGTAGCCATGTAGCTTCTGTATAGCAAGAAACCTGTTCCAAACTCTCCTTTCCTACTTAACCCTTTCGTTACCAACCTGGCTGAAACCGGCTTTGGCCCTGAGTATAAATGTCTTGTTTTTCATAAGTTTTGAATTAAAATCTTCCACCAAACCTTAGTCCCAATTTATATTCCTAACATTACCTTAATGATAACTAAGTTATTTTACTAAATTCTTTGTTATATTTAAAGTAATTGAAAGAAACACAGAACATCTCAAAATAAATACAGTAACAAAAGGGTTACACCTTGTCACCACCTAGCATAAACCTGTCTCCAGTCAATGGGGATTTTAGTCTTGCAAACTACACGGCGACCTGTCTAATGTTGGTTGATACCATGAAAAAAGCACAGTAATAACTTTAGGAAGGGCATTCAGCTGTAGGAGCCATGCATGATTAAAGGTATTAATGATTCTAACTTTCATACAATGCCATAAAGTTCTGACTGTTGGTGTTGTTATTTAAATCAAGATCACTACTTGACTGGTATGTATTTCATTGACCTAGAAAAATGAAGAGTGATGTAGATCCCAGCAGGCTCAGGAACATGTGAAAGGAAGTGACAAAGTTATCCTCAAACTGAGATAGATGGTTGCTTGAATATTCACAACAGCTTAGATTCTTAAAGGAACCCAGGGACCAGATGGTATTAAACCAAACAACACAAGGATTTATTACCCAAAATATAAGTAATGAATCAAATAATTAGGTATGATCCATGGATCCAGTGGTTCAGATACAGTGTATTCTTACAATTCTGTAGGTTCTCAAAATGGGTGCTACCACACCCCAGTGGGCATTGAGACAGTCCAGGTGGGTGCTGGTGCTTAAGGGGGCAGTGTGGGGTGGTAGAGAAAAAGGAAGCATTGGGAGGAAGGCAGTGGATTAGGGACGCTATGAATTTATTATAGTATTGTATACAAATTATATGATATATTAAATATCAAATGACTCATAGTATATATAAATTAGTATAATATAAAATATTTATTCACACATAAAATAAGGGTGGGGGTACTGAGGTGGCGGTGGCCCCAAAAGTTTGAGAACTTCTGTTCTATTCGATTGTGGACCACACTGAAAGTTTATTACGTGAAGGGCAGTGTAATAGCTTAGACATGCTACACTTTCAGCTTGTTCTTGTATGCCTCTTGTTGATGGCATAGTGTAGCTCTGGGATAGTCTTGATTGAGCAGATGTATGATTACAGGCATTCCAACCATGACCATCCTATCATTTTAGGGGTATGTGGGACTACATCAGTTAATCTAGTCCCTCATACTATATCACTGTCTTTTTAGGACAGTGGTTTGTGAAGTAAGAGAAATTTGGCTACTGCTTCTAGCATGTCAATCTGCAATGACATCAAAGTCTCCTCATTGGCTCAATATTGTGGTAGTGTATGAATGTATCTTATTTGAGGGTGACTTGTGGCTTGGACATGTTATACAGCAACATGTATACAGATTGTCATACATTTTAAGTATTCTTATCAATGTAGGCAGCAATGGTTTTGAGAGAATGCAAGGGCTTGTTGGCGATGGTGATGATGATTGGTAGAAGGTAATAGATTTTTAGTGGAGGAATATGGCTAAATTGAATCTTGTATTTGTACTTTTTACTTGTGTTGGCATTCAACTAACAAAATTCACAATATCATGAACAGAAAATAATCACGCTCTACATCAACAGACATCTGATGTGGAGATCAACAGCCTGATATGATTCCAACAATGGACATTATGATGGGGTGCTGAAGAGTTCCTGGCTTTGTATAAAAGAAAATACAGGAGGATCAGTTAATTAAAATTTTATTCAACATATTCTCCTCTCAGAGTCACACACTTATTGCAATAGTCTTCCAGGTTTTTTTTTTTTAAGCCCTGTAAAAGAACTCAGAAGGTTGGGCTTCCAACCAGGCCTTTCATAATACCCTTAATCTTCTGGGAAGAGGATTTACAATTCAGATCATAAAAGGAAAAAGAACAAGAATCAAGTAACAGACAGGGTCTTTTAGTTCTAAGCTCTACTGATAATCCCCCCTATCTATTCTTCCATTGATAACGAAAAAGTACCTTTTTTAGGTATTAATAAATAATAAAAAAAAGAGAAATGAAAAAAATTCTACACAGTGGAAACTTAGCCCCAACCTCTTTCTCCACACTACCACTCCCATTTCTGCTCTTTGGATAACAATTCTTTATTTCTTCCTTCTCAGCACCCAACCACCCACGTTGTGCCAACCACAAACCTTAGTTTATTATAGTAAGAATATTCTTGTTCTGTTTTTACCAAACCTCACCCCGCCTTTCCCTTTATTTTGTTGTTGTTGTCGCTGTTAATTAGCTTAATTTTATTGGTTAATTAATTGATTCTTATGCTACATAGCAAACCACTTGAAGTAAATTATATACATATTCACATACTCACCATGGTGAATGTTTTTGCAGATAAAAGTATATATATATATATATATATATATATTTCTACACACACATGCATGCACAAACTGAAGCACATGTGCATACACATTGGATGTATATATATATGTGTGTGTGTGTGTGTGTGTGTGTGTGTGTGCATGCGTGTCTTTGTACTCTTGGTGGATGCAATTTGTCTGGATACTAAAAGGAAGTTTTTCTATTTGCTTTCCTTTTCTGTCTTTATTTTTCTTCTCCCGTTCTCCCTCCTGGGTTGTAAAAAAGATCAGTTTACATTCCAATAACTTGAACCAATTGTTGGGCTACAAGAACCACTTTTCCTTGTCGTCCTTACACCACCCAGTACAACCACCAGCATCACCACCACCACCACTTAGAGCATCATTGCTGCTACAGCCGTTTTCATCATTCCAATTACCACTATTGAACCAAAGCCAACAGTGGAGCTCTCTAACATGATTGCTCAATATGCTAGAAGTAACAGACAAATTGTCCTCAAATCACACTGGTTAACCACATATAAATAATGATGAGCTTATTACGTATAGTGCTTGGATGAAGTACAACTATGCTTGAAAAAACTGGATGGTCACATCTTGAATGCTTTTGATTATGAGCCTTCTCTCTCAAGGCTTATCCTAGGTTAACCCTTTCGTTACTGTATTTATTTTGAGATGCTCTGTGTTTCTTTCAATTATTTAAAAATATAACAAAGAATTTAGTAAAATAACTTAGTTATAATTAAGCTAGTGTTAGGAACATAAATTGGGACTAAGGTTTGGTGGAAGATTTTAATTCAAAACTCATGAAAACAAGACATTTGTACTATAGCGCCAGAGCTGGTTTCAGCCAAGTTTGTAACAAAAGGGCTAAACCAGAGCTATAAGACAACTATTATCAGTTGAATACTATGCATCACATCTCAGTCATTATCACTGCTATTATCATAAGTGGTGTCACTACCTTAATATACATACATTTATCTCCAGCACAATCATAACTGCTCCATCCTTACTACTGTACATCATTCTGTCGACAGGCCAAGAAATAACAGCCCTCAAATTACAACCTCCTATCTTAAAATAGGACATGTTGGATAATGTGGTTATTGATTCCTTACTGACAGGGTGGTCACTGCTTAAATGTCTTTATTCATAGATACAATCATACAGGGCTGACATGGCTTAACAATAACAACTTTGTTAACATCTGCAAGTGAGCCCCTACACAGTCACTCATCTTGCTAGAAATAGCACCTAAATTTATCTGAAATCACATATTTCCTTCTTGAGTAAGGAAGGGCATGAAATATTGTAGTCCTAGATACATTATTTATCTGGATTAGGGATGACTTGGGACTGAACAACATCAACATAGGTGCAAGCAAGGTTGTGTGTTTAAGAAGTTCATTTCACATCCACATATTTCCAGAATTCATGTTCAATCCTTCAGTGTGAGAAACTTGACCAAACATCTTGGGCAACCGAAATCTGGTGGAAACTGTGAAGAAGCCTCTCAGCCTCTACCTGTTCATGGGTGATTTTGTTTGTCATTCTGTTTGGCAGCACCATCTATCTGACTATTGTGGGACAGATCTCCATTCTAGGGGTATTTTGGAATATCAGTAATCCATGAGTCTTGGGTTTTTCTCTTCTGCCTCACTACCCACCCACCACCACCTGGAGACCTTGTAAAAGGCATGGGTGGTACCCCAACAGCCAAATTACACCATACTGTCTCAGAAAAGAGCACATCAGATAATGTGGCTCTAGGTTTCCTGCACAAAGTAAAAAGACAGGATTGTCACAGCTGGAATGTTTAATCATAAGTCTGTTCAGTCAGTAAGACTAAATAATAACAACCACAAATAGCAGTCTGTACATGGTTGTTCAACCTGCTGAAAGTAACAGCAAAGAAAATACCTCAAATACACACTGTACTGTATGTAACCCTTTAATATTTAAACCAGCCATATCCAACCCAGATAAATATTCTACCTTGCTTTATGTTGAAACAGGCCAGAATCTTTAAGATCTTGAGGCTCTGAGATAAAATGCATGATTAATTCAAAAGAATATGAATACATAAGCATTACATTTGACAGAAATTTAAATACTAAAAGGTTAAAAGAATGACTTTGAAGTATGTGAAGTATGTTGTGCTCTCTTAACTAGAAGGTCTTTGATTATTGGTCTATATAGTGGTGGCTGACCTTATGCTAAGCAACAATGAGATCAAATAGATCTTCTTAAATCACTCTACTGTCTTTCAAAAGAAGAACAGACTCGATATTGTAGTCCCAAGATACACTATGTGTGAAAACAAATGGCTAAAGTTTAGCTTTGGGTTAAAACAACAGTAGGACACATACTATATCTAAGAAAAAGAGACTGAGTGATCTGAGATGGAATACAGTTCTTCTGGATCAGTATTAATCTGGAGCTAAAACAACAGACATGACATTCAGATTGTTGTTCTCTACACTAACACCAGTATCACCTAGAAGTCATCTCCTGTACCATCTTCAGTGAATTAATTGAAGTACATTTACTAATAGTATTTTCATTTTTGGGTAGGTGGTGATGTACTGAATGATGTACATTTATAATAAGTGAATTGAAAAATGAATTGAATTTTGCATTTTAGTTGGAGAAAGAAAGCAAAAATCTGACAGCAACTAGAAGGGATAATTTCAAGAATCTAAGAATTAACTTCATAGAAAATTGAATTTAGTAAGGAATTTATCATACAAGTAGGTGTCCATCAGAGCTTGATTCTCAACCTCTCTCCTGTTTATAGTTTCCCAGGCCATATCAGTTTCATACTGACTGTTATGCAAACTTATGTATGCAAATGACCTCAATGTCATAGCTGAAGTTGATAAAGAAAGTGCTGCATGTTGAACTGAACCTGAAACCATGTGACTGCAAGGTGAACGTCTTTATCTTCATCACAGTCATACTTGTGCCTTGATGGTCACAGAATTTGAGTTCTTGACTTCATAGTTAAACATACAAAGATATGTAGCTGTGTATATATGTATATAGCTACCATTATACTATGGCTACTGTAGCCATACTGCTCTGTGTAATCTACTCATACCACCACACTGTATTAAAATATATCTCACAATGCAGTTCAGTATATTCTATTAGTCTCTCATTTCACTTTGGCCTTGCCTTGACTGAGTCTCTCATTTCACCTTGGCCTTGCCTTGCCTATTCCCATCCTCATTGCTGAGAATCAGGCAGCATGGACATGTGTCATCTCTCATGACATTGATTCCACGAACACCTCTGACCATGAATGTGAATTCATCCAGACATCTTCTAGTCCATCCTTTTATGATATCCAGCCAGCATCTGCCCAGTCTCTCCTGTTTCCTATTGACTCTCTCTAGGATGTGGGTACTGAGGTTCTGAGACTGCTGTGACATGCCCAAATACTGTAGCTTTTTCTTCCTGACAGTTGTCAAAAATTCTCTTTCAACTCCCATTCCCTCAATTACTATCTCATTTGATCAATGAGTCCAGCTGCAGAAGCACATTGTTTCAAATGATTTTGGTTTGGCAAAGTCAGAAGCACATTGTTTCAAAGGATTTGGGTTTGGCAAAGTCATTTGCCCTTAGGGTTCAGCTTTCACATTCATTCAGTGCAACAGGCCAAACTAGTGTCTGCAGGATCTTTAATTTGATATTTTTCTTATTAGTTTCTGTCTCTCTTTCCAGATTGTATTGAGTGACTTTAAGACTGATCTTGCTGCCCTTAGTCTGCTCTTATTTCATGGCCCCCAATCTCCTGATTGTTCTGTGATAGCACCCAGATCATTGGGTAAATTGATTATATTTGTGTAGGTGGGCTCTGTGTGTGTGTGTGTGTGTGTGTGGTTGTGGTAGCAAGACTTATGGTGAAAGTAATGGGAGTTTATGGTGTTGGTGGTAGTGGCTAAGGAGTGTATATTGGCTTAAGGAAATGATTGTTTATCTATGTGTGGTTTTGAATGTGTGTGTATGTGGTTACAAGTGTATATATGTGTGTGTATGTGTGTTGAAAGATGGATGATGAGATGTGATAGATGTGTGTTCTCTTCCTTCTCACTACACTCAGCCTCCTTTCTTTTCTACAAAAGCAGTTCAGAGATTGGATTGTGTATGTATATCAGTGTCTGTAAGTGTGTAGGTGTATATGCATGAAAAAAATAAATATTGTTTATCTTCACCCATCTCTTTAGAAGTTTCTTTTGTGAGTTGCTTCTTGCTTTTTCCTTTCTTTTCTTTTTATTTTTTGAGTATTTTTCTCTTCCCTTCTCTTTTTTATTTCATTTTTTTCCTTAACATATTGCTTCCCTCTTCACTCTCTTTCCCCTCCTTCCTTCTACCCACCATCTTTACCCTCACCCCCTACTCTATCCCCCCCTGCTTCACATCTTGGGTGGCATCAAGCAGTGTGTTATATGTAGAGAAAGTCTATAAAACTAACTGGGGGGTTCTTTTTTTTTCTTTTTTGGAGCAGACTGACTGACTTTCAAGTGTGGTGTATATATGTATGTATATTTGTGTTTATGTATGAAATTGTGTTATTTTCTCTGTGTGTATGTATGTGTGTGTGTGTGTGTGTATTTGCACACATTACATACATTTTATATACTTAGAAACATTTTATGTATAGTTAGATATATATATAAATATATATATATATATAATTATATTATATAGTGCATGAATGTGTGTAAATATGTACACATGCACACGAACACACGTATAAAACTATACAAGTACACAAATGCACACACATTAAAGCAAAAGTATTCACATATGCACATGTGCACGTACATGTGTGTATAATGTATGTTTAAATCTATGTAAATGTGACTTTATGTATGCATGTGTTTATGCCTTTAAATTTGTGGTTCTGATTATTTGTCTTTCAGTGTGTGTGTGTGTATGGTTATACATTTGTATGGTTGTATGCCTTGCTTGTGTACATATGTATCTGTGTATCTGTATGTGTGTGTGTGTGCATGCGCATTAGTATGTATATTTATACATCTGTGTGTCAGTGTATGTCATGTCTGTACGTGTGTGTTTGTGTGCCGGTATGTATGTTTATACATCTGTAAGTGTACGCCATGTCTACATGTGTGTGTGTGTGCTGGTATGTATGTTTATACATGTGTGTGTGTGTGTGTGTGTGTGTGTGTGTGTGTGTGTGTGTGTGTGTGTGTGTCTTGCCTGTGTACATATGTGGGTGTGCGTGTGCAGTAAAGTAAAGCTAATTTAAAAACCTTCCTTTGCCCTAGTGCTGTCAGACTTTTACAGCAGTGATATAGAGTAACAGACATGATGTTACTTAGACTATCACTACCACCACTACTACCACTTCCATTACAGCAACACTACCACTATCACTACCACCATTTCTTGTCAACACCACTGCTACCACCACTACCAACATCACAACTGTAATCTTCATAAATAGCATTATCAATATCACCATTGTTACACTAGAAACATTGTTATACAAACACCACTCCATTAACACTACTATCATTACACCATCAGCACCACCACCACCACCACCACTTCTACTAACCTTATCATTACTACCACCATTTCCATCATCACCACCACTACCTGCTATCACTAATATCACCATCACCACCGCTACCACCACCACCACCATTATTAACACTGCTCCTGCTATCACTTACGACCACCACCAACACCACTACCTCTCTGCCACCGTTACTAACCATCATCACCACCTCTACATCTTACCATTCCCACAGTCTTTATTCATTTCAAAAGAACATACACTCTGTTCTCCCTGCAGTACCCTTCCCCCAAACACACACACACACACCTTATAACTTGGGACTGGAACTACCATTGCTCCCTTCTCCCCTGTTATTCCACTATCACACATCCAAGGTCTTGGTTCCTGTATAGCATCTGTTTGTTTCTCAGGAGTGGATTGCAAGCCCATTGCCCTTGCCCGGCCCCCCCCCCTCTTGTCTGAGTGGTGGGGAGAAACATATGCACAGAGGGAGTTGTAGCTGGTACTGCAAGCTAATGGAACACACATCAAATTTACAGTGCTGCTGCTGCTTACAGTAGTGAATGATTCAATCCTGTTGTATATAGGACTTTAGGTTAAAACCACAAGAATTCTGTGGTTTTTTTCCCATAGACACAGCAAGGCGCCAGTGACAAGATATAATGATGATCTGCTGATGTTTTATAATTGTCTTGTAAGTCCATCAGCATAGCTGTAACTTTCCTTGTTTAACATTTGGGGCTCTCAGAACTGATGAGTGATGAGTGAAAAATTAATGAAAAATAAATAAATGAATAAAAGTAAAGGTCCAAGGCTTCAAATATAATAATATGACCTATCATAAAAAGTAGTCCAGCTGTGACTTGACTTCTTCCTTCTCCTTCTTCACACCAAACATTATCTACATTGTCTATGTCTAGAGCTATTTTATCCAGTGGAACCTTTTTAAGAAACATAGGATCTGAAATAGATTTGTCTTCTGTTCTTAGATTTCTGGAATGTAAAAGAAGCAGACAAAGGCACTCTTGTTAGTCCATTATATTTTCTCATCAGCTGAAGGAGTCCATAGCAAAAGAGATGCATCCATTAAATAAAGTCTGGGAATTACTCAAACAATTTACCACTTGTAATCTCGTAGTTTATTTTACCAATTATTACTGCAGGTGGTTCTAGTTGTGATGGTGTAATCAATGAAGGACTAATAATGGGGTTTTAAGAATTTCAGGGAGTTGTGTAGATCTGTAGATCCACAGGAGGTTTGTGTTCCCTTGTTTTGAAAAAAAAGAGACTGCATAAGGTATGCACAAGAAATGTGATACACAAACATTCAATGTAAAAGATCTGTAGGGGCTAAGAGAGAGATACAAGAAATGTATGATTTGCTTACTGTCCCTAACACCACCACTGGTGTCATGTTACCAACATGCCCCAAATCACCTGCATTAATTCTTTTGTAATCATATAATCATCATCATCATCATCATTTAGCATCTGCTTTCCATGCTGGCATGGGTTAGACAGTTTGACTGTAACTGGTAAGCCGGACAGCTACACCAAGTTCCAGTCTGATTTCTCGTGCTTTCTATGGCTGGATGCTCTTCATAATGCCAACCACTCCAAGAATGTAACTTTTTTACGTGCCACCAACATGGGTTCTAATTACATGACATATATATTAAAAAGAAAATACAATGTTCATATCTTTTAAACCCCAGTGCTTATGTTTTTGAGTGTGATACTTATTCTAATGGTTTCTATTGCTAAACTGCTAAGTTATGGGCCATAACTAAAGCAACACACCCACACAGATGTGCACATATATACACTGTAGGTTTCCACACAGTTTTTGTCCATCAGATTCCCTCACAAATCTGTGGTCAGCCCAGGGCTATAGTAGAAAATGCTTGTTTATTGCTTAATCAAGTGGAAAGGACAGTGACCTTTCCAGAGCCTCTAAGATGGTTGGTGGTGAAGAAGGAACATGTCTTCAAACTGTAGACCTAGCTAGAATATTTTTAATAAGAGTGAACTTTGCTAAAGAGTCTTGCAATGTTAAGGGTGGAGGGTCATTAAGTCTACCACTCTTGCTGCAGGAAGATTTGAATTCAGAACACAAAAAGAGCTGGAACAAATCCCACAATGCATTGCATCCTGCTTGATACTTTATTGGTTCTTTACTTATCAACCCCTAAAAGATAAATGCTACCTCTGACCTTTGCAGGAATTGAATTCAAATTGAAAGAGCTGAAATAAATAGCATAAGACGTTTTGTCTGCCACTAATGCTTCTGCCAATTTGCCACCTAAAACTGAAGGCAGGGAGCTGACAGAATCATTAGCACACTGAGAGAAAATGCTGAATGGCATTTCTTCCAGTTCTTTACATCGGAGTTCAAAATTTCACGGGGGTCAACTTGCCTTTCATCTTTTCAGGGTCGATAAAATGTGTACCAGTTTAGCATCTGATTCCTTTCTACTAAAATTGATAGCCTTGTGCCAAAATTTGAAACACTTATTAAGCTAATGTTTGGAACATTATAACTTGAACAATTTTGACATAAAATTATAATGAAAGAAGGTTCTACTTTGCATATGAGGAGAGTTGTATTTCAGTGCAATATTCTTTTACTGGTTTCAATCACAGGACTACATGAAGCCACATGTGCATGACTATATCAATCTTATAATTGTCCACTCTTTATGAGGGTTGGCTGAAAAGTTCATAGGCTGACCAAGATACTCTCATGGAATGTGACCAAATGGAGTTTATTTTTCAGCACGGTTCCCCTTTGCAGTCCACACATGTCTTCCTCTGGTGTTGCAGTGCTTGGATCCAATTGGTGAAGAAACTTTTATCGTGTTGGTCAAAAACGTTATCAGCAGCAGATGTAATGTAATCACCGCAATACTGGTTCCCAACCAAGTGTTTTTTCATGTTGGGAAACAGATGATAGTCACATGAGGCTAAGTCAGAAGAATAGGAAGGGTGGTCAACCAGTTCAAAGGTTCAAAGCCACACTCACATACAGCAGCCATTGAAACCAAGTACTTTGTGTGCTGGAACATTGTCCTGATGAAAGAAGACTCCCTTTCATCAGTTTTTTTGGAGTGTTTGGTGGGACAGAAAGACAAAATTGACTTGAATGTAAAGGGACATAATCAAGACAGAACTAAATACAAGTGCATTCTATTGACCCACTAATGATGCCATTGTTCTTCATATTATAGACACATTCATATATAAATCTAAGAGAATGGCTTTCACACAGTTTATTTCTGTCTACCAAATTTCTTAAGGCTTCTCTCAATCTAAAGCTAGATTGAAGATGTTTTCTGTCACACAGTAGGACAGAACTCAGAACCATGTAGTTGCGAGGCAAAAAATTTTAACAATTCAGCTATGCCCATGCCTATATACAAATAAATAAAGCCTAGAGCTATGGTTCTCAAAATCCTTGAGTATTTTAGGAATGAATTAAAGCACACAAAAGAAGCAGCCTATTCATATTTAGAAATAATATATTCATGAAAGTGTTAAACCCACTTTCCCATGCTCGACTGTAATTACAGCTCTAATGTAATTTTTCAGTAAAGTAGAGTATCAATATCTTAAAATTATTTTCATTGATGAATATATGCCATAAGCTGGCTGATATGTGTGTGTGGCTGAATCAATTGGGAAATGTTTTGGACCAAGGTCTTCCAAATCACACACACATATTTTCAGTGAAAATGAAATGACACCAAACTCAACTCCACTGGTTTATTCCCCATTCCCACCCCCTTTCGTTCATACTCCCCACAAAATGCTAACCACAAGGCAGAGATCCTTGAACAATCAAGATGGTTTATAGTACAGGAGGAGTAATACTGAGTATTGTGACAGGTTTTGGTTGTGGTGGTAGATGTATGTAGTGGTGGTGGTGGAGGTAGAGGGCCTCATGGTGGTGGTGTGGTGTGATTGTTGTGAAACAATGTATACTACTGACTGTTTAAATGGTAATAAAACAAACTGCCCTCAATAAGAAGAACAATGTTAAAAGGAAAAACAAAGTTTACAATCTAAGAACCCCGCCAGACTCACATGCTGATATATATGTATGTATATATAGCACACAGTTTTAAGCATTTGAACAATTTGCTCATTAAGATGTATATAAAAGCTTGGCAGTTTGAATGGAGTTTGTTTTGTTGCTTGTGTCTGTGTACATGTGTGTTAGGTGGTAGCTTGTATTCATGGGCAAGAATGGGCAAAACAAAAAGGGAAACAAATAAACACACACAGATATGCATACATGCATATACACATACATTGGGAAAGAATCAAACTGCCATTATATTTGTTTATTTATTATACATGTGTATGTGTGTGTGTGTATGAATGTGCACATACATATGTACATTATATATATATATATATATATATATATATATATATATATATATATATATATATATATATATGAGAGAGAAAGAGAATGCAGTGGGGAGGAGAGAAACGGCTTTTCCAAATGTGATGATAAATCTGCGTATTGTTGATATGGCAAGTGTTTTTACAGCCTTGAAATAGCTGAATGTTCTGCTCAAGGATTCATCGAAATATCAACAACCACAATTCAATTCATACTGGAAGGAGGTGAAGGTTCCCCCTGGAGATGTTAGCCTCCCTCTTATTTGTTGAAGGTCAAAACCTGGTTCTGTCATTAGCAATGGAAGAATGGGAAGGGGTTATTTTGAATTAAGAGGAGGAAAGTTGTTGCAGTACTTATAATAGGCTTATAGTTCTAAACAACTGACCACATGCATATATCTTTTATTTGTTACAGTCATTGGACTGTGGCCATACTGGGGCACCACCTTAAAGGGTTTATTTAGTCAAACAAATCAGCTCCAGTACTTATCATTTTCTTTTCGAGTTAAGCTTCTGCGCAGTTACTTGACATGCTAGAAAAAGAAGTCAGATTACTGTGCAAATATAGTTGGTGACAGGTAGAGCATCCAGTTATAGAAACAAAGCCAAAACTAAAACATTTATGTAGAACATAACTCCCAACAAGAACCAGCCTGAATTGTAACAACCTGTTTAACCCATCCCGGCATGAAAGCAGGACATCATGATGACAAAAGTGTGTATATGTATGTGTTGGTCTTAGTCGGTATCTCTGTTTGCCCCAGCCCAGACACCAGTGGTGTTGGTTACAATGTAAGGCTTTGGATTTGATTCCCAGATCAAGCTGCACATTGTGTTGTTGAGCAAGGTGTTTCACTTCACATTGCTCCTGTTTGTTCATTCAGCTGAAAGTGAGTACCTGCTGTGGCAGCAACAGCAGCAAGTGGTTAATCTTGCAACCAACTTGTGCCTCTGTCCAGGAAGAGACTTCACAGGCAGGAGCAACAAATAACTGCTTGGTACTGTGTTATCCAGGATAGGAAGGTTAGCTACTATGATAACCTGAATTACTCTGTTGATCTCAACTTGGTAATGGTGATGGTGATGAAACAGTGATGTAATGGTGGTAGTATTGTTGTGTTATTAGTGATAGTAGTGGTGGTGGTAGTGGTTATAACTAAAGTCAATTCCATCAATCACATCCTTCCCAAAATGTGTAGCCATGTAAGAAACAGGGATATCTTTATCATTTGTCTTTATTATGCTGCTAATTTTTAAGAAAAAATAATGAAGCTAATGAACCAATTTGTTTGCAAGCTGACAATCCCAAACTAGTGGTGAGATTCATGTTGTTTAACTTCAGGTTGATCTTTACCTAAGAAACCTTGTGATCAAGTAAGTTCCAGATATGACCATCACATTGCTTTCTTTCTTTCCAGACATCTTGTATCTAGGACTACATTATCAAACATGTCTTATCTTTTTTTACAATATTAGAATGGAATTTGATGGAAATCTAGCCACTAGTAGGTAGAATGTCTTTGAAACAGAGGGGAAATAGTTACTTTATTGACTTGTGGTAGTGTTTTACCCATATCAGCATTAATCAAGCTAACTTTCAACCATAAGACATTCCAACCATGGCTGCTCCACCTTTTTCTTGACATAGTGCATATATGACTACATTATTAAATATTTCTCTGCTTTCTTAAGAGATGATATAACTGACTTTGGAGACATTCAGCTGCTATTTCTAACCAAGTTGAACAAGTGTTTCCTTCTTGTTGCTTAGGCTTGATTCATGGTGGGTCTATTTCTTTTTTGCCCAAGGACAGGCCTAATCAAGCCAGCCTATGATGAAAGGCATTCTAGCTTATCACCAATGCATTTGCTTTTTTATGGTTATATCAGATCATAATTACATTATCCAGTATGTTCTGTCTGTATTGAGTATGGCAGTGTGATTTAAAGGAAATCTGGTTGCCATTTCTAGGAAGTCAAATGACCACATTGAGGCTCCCCACAATGGCTCATGATAATGATGTACATTTGGCTGATATATAAGATCAGTTTGAACGCCCTACTTGTTGATGAAGGTAATATAAGGACCAGGTGAGATAAAGAAAGACTCAATAAATCCCAGAACTGGCCAAGTTTTTTCTTTAAAAAAAAGGGTCAGCTTATTTATTTCACTGGAGATCTGTATAAAAGAGGAACATCTCAATATTTAATACTGTTGACCTAAGCCTCCACCTTATCATACCTCCTCTTACCCCTCTTCCATTAGCAAGGATATCCAGGCTATTTCACATACAAAGAGCTCCGGAAGCTAGCAAGGAACACACACATACACACCTGCCTCTCTCCCTCTCACGTCTTAGCAATGTCTTATAACCCTTGCTGTCACCATCACCACCACCACAACTCCCACCTAATATGTGACTTCAGTTGTTTAACTAGAAGGTAGATAGAAAAGTAAGATCACTTATAAGAACAGCAAATACGAAAACCTAATTAAAACTTCAAGTCTGATCAATGGGGGAGATGGGGTTGGGGTTGACATTATTCATCATCATCATCATCATCATCATTATCATTTTATGTTTATTGCCCATATTGATATCGGTTATTATTGACTTTGCATTTTATCATTTTGGGGTCAATAAATTAAGTACCAGCTGAGTACCTATAATAGGCCTTGTACCTATAACAGAAAGGATTATTATTATTATTAAGTGAGAGAGCAGTGCATGCCATCAAAGTAACACTGGGGTAAAATATACGAAGCCCAGTATACCCATCATGACTATCTGTCTGATAAGAGTACACCAGGCACATGCATCACAACCAAATGTACATGACGTAATGAGTTTATATCAGGATAAACAGCTCATAGACCTTGCAGGTGGGGGCCCAGTTAGAATTTTCTTCAAATTGAGTAGCCCTTCTTGCTCAAAAGGTCCCTGAATAAGGGTTGTTTAAGGATATTTTAAGTATGTTTCCAAAAGTGAATTATCCAAATCCCAAAGAATTCCTTTCAACACATGGTTATGATGCTCCCCCCCCCCCCACTGATTCTGCTCATGATCAGAGCTGCACATATCGTCAGCCACTAAGGGACATGCTCAACTGGTTACGGTCATGCAGCTGACAAGCAAATCTGCGGTATTGAACAGAATATTTGCTGTTAGCCCATCTTTTATACCAAGACAAAACAATGTACATGATAACACTTCCAATCAGTTAAGATCAAAAGCCATGAGAGCCACTGCTTGGTACTGCATCAGGGCATGCTGGATGAAATGCTTAGCAATATTTCACCTGTCACTGTTTTTAGTTCAAATTCTACCAAGGTTGACCTTTTATCTTTCATCCTTTCAGGGTCGATAAAATAAGTACCAGTTGGACACAGGAGTCAATGAAATGACTCATCTCGTCCCCCAAAATTGCTGCCCTTGTGGCAAAATTTGAAACAATTATTATTATTATTATTATTATTATTTTTTATTAGCCTTGGGGGCATAAATGAGGAGCCCATCATAAAGGCTGTCAACAATTTACATGGGGAGGGGTTACATAAAAGATGTGGAGAAAGAACCCAAAGTCTCCATTTAATATTTATATTAATTATAGATAGGCACAGGCATGGCTGTGTGGTTTAAAAATTCAGTAGTTGTAGTGGTGGTGGTTTGTGTGTGTGTGTGTGTGTGTGTGTCTAGAACAGTTAGTGGGTATATTTGATTAAGAGGAAATGTGTGTAATCAACAGGGTGAAAGCTGCTACTGTGTGCTAACACACACACACACACACACACACATGCACACACACACACACACAACCATAGGCTGGCTGTGTCACAAGTGTGTATATTGTATTGTGGAATGGAAGGCAGGATGGTAGGGAGGTGGTGGTGGACTTGAGGTTATGAGGAAGGTGAGTGGCAGAAGGCCCACACAAGAAGACACACTTGTCAAAGGGAATTAAAGTCATGGTAGTTGAGCACTTTAGGGGTGCTACCCACCTGTGATAGGGGAGAACTCTCTTACCCTAGGCAGTGGGGAGAGGAAGGAAAGGGCAGGAAGTAATTTTAAACAGAGAAGCCAAGGTTCAGCACACACACACACACACACACACACGACAAAATGACAAACCACATTGTAATACACACACACACATAAAAGATAGTATCCTATACTACATTATATATACACATATACACACACGTATACATGCATTTACCTGTTTTAAAAATAACTTTGATATCAATCAGTAATTTAGTCAAACACCTTCATTTGTATGTCTGTGCATGTGTGTGTGTGTGTGTGTGTGTACATATATTTGCTTATTTTTTGAGTTTGAGTGTTTTTTAATCAGAATTTTGTTTTCAGTATATATATATAGAAAAAATGCATAGAACCACATATGTTTATGAATATATTGTGTGTGTATATATATGTCTATATAAACTCATGCATACAATACATGCATTAATGACACACACAAACACATCATATCAGGCTAAAATATGCCAGCGTAAAGAAGTCTCTGTTCCCCTTGTGTGGTCATTCAGTCAACTGAAATAATAACCAAATCTCTCTCTCTCAAACTACATCCTATTGTCTTTAAAAAGACAACCATATTCAATAATGTAATCATAATGTAGTCGTAATAGCTTGAAGCTGTTGCAGGTTTATTTTTGATCATAATTGATAGGTTTACTGAGAGCTGCATACACACATAGAAAATATTTCACCAAGTCGTTAGAGTTGTCAGAGGAGGGTACATTACATCTTTTGTACACTCACAAATATGTGGTTTGTGCTTGTATCCTTTTATTACATGTTTCAGACTGTGGCCATGCTGGAGTACTGCCTTGAAAAGTTTTAGTTGAACAGATTTCTCCCCAGGACTTATTTTTTTAAGCCTACTAGTCATTCTGTTGGTCTCTTTTGCTGAACCACTAAGTTACAGACATATAAACACATGAACACTGGTTGTCAGGTACTGAAGGAGGGACAAAGATACACACACACACACACACACACACACATATATATATATATATATATATGTGTGTGTGTGTATCTTTGTGAATGGATGTGGTAGATAGAAACTGAAAGAAGCCCATCATAATTTGATGGGCTTCTTTCAGTTTCTGTCTACCACATCCATTCACAAGGCTTTAGTCGGTCTGAGGCTATAGTAGAAGACCCTTGCCCAAAGTGCCAAGCAGTGGGACTGAACCCGAAACCATGTGGTTGGGAAGCAAGCTTCTTACCACACAGCCACGCCTGTGCCTATGTATGTATAAATTGGTTAAAAATATACATGTCTGTGAGGAAAAAAAAAACTGTCCATAAATTGATGCATCAGACAACCATACTTTATGATATTTATTCTGCCTGTATTGCACAGACATTTCTTCGTTAGTCTGACCATTAGAAATGCAATTAAAATCTCTGATTAACTCACTGTAAACCTATAAATCAACACAAAATAGATTATATAAAATAGAAAATAATAATAATGGGCTTTGTAGAGGCATAGCTAAATTTATAGCCCTTTCCTCCCATGCTGTTTTACTTTTTATTTGTTATAATAAATTAGCCAGAGGAGAAGCAGGTTCACTCTGATGAGTGATATTGATGTGACTGGTGCCCACCCAGCCTGAACATCTGCCAGAAAAATGGTGGTGGGTCTAGTCCAAGTACTTGCAACAGAGTATTAAACTTACACCACTAATATGTAGGATGGGTTGTTTGTTAGAGCAATTTGCTCAGTAAGCTGAATACCCTTCCTGCTGTTAACCATTCAACTATGGAGTAGGGGGTACCATTTATATTTTTTTCTTTTACTTATTTCAGTCATTAAACTTTGGCCATGCTGGGGCACTGCCTTGAAGAATTTTTAGTCATGAACCCTAGTAGTTTTTTGTTTTTTTTAAGACTGATACTTACTCTATTAGACCCTACACTAGTTGTCAGACAGTGGTAGGGAATGAATGACACACACTCTCTCTCACACATGCACACACACACACACACACACTATGATGGGCTTCTTTCAGTTTCTGTCTACCAAATGCACTTACAAGGCTTTAGTTGACTCAAGGTTATAGTAGAAGACACTTGCCCAAGGTGCCATGCAGTGGGCCTGAACCTAGAACCATGTGGTTGGGAAGCAAGCTTCTTAGCAAACTAGATTATGTAGAGTTGCATATCTTGCTGAACAGTACAATACAAATATATAATAAGATAGCCAGCAAGTCTTACCATAAAAGCTATTGCTCTATCACCCTCAACTCCTTAACACCCAATGCCAATTAGAACTGAAGTCTACAATGTTAAAGGAAAGGAAATGAGATGTTTCCATGTTCAATAGTTCTGGGATTGGCATTACCAGACAAAAAATGCCTTGTGGTTTTTGTTCCTGGTTTTTACATTGACGTCCTCTGTTTTTGGTCTTCTGTGAAAACATGTCCGGCTACAGGGAATATAAATTTGTTTGGAAATGGGTGAGGAGTGGCAACAAGAAGAGCCCCACACACACACACACATTGCGTGTGTAAGCTTCCATCTTACAAATCCTTTCTCAAAGCTTTGGTTGGCTCCGGTAAAGGGCACTCACCATGCAGTGTTATTGAGATCAAAACCATGTGGTTGTGAAGCAAACCCATTAACCACATGCCAGAGAGAGAGAGAGAGAGATGTCTTTGGTGTACATGTCAACTGGGACTAATTACCTGTGTAATGTTGATTAACTAACTAAGAAAGTAATATGAATAGACATGTGTTGTTGTTGTATAAGCCTTAAGATCAGCTCTGATTGAGCAGTTTGCCTGAATATGTGTGTGTGTGAAATAATTAATACCTGAAGTTAGTAGAATCTATACCATGGCTGTTGAGATCTTCTCTACTAGATTGTTATATAGAAGGGTTTGCTAGGTTGTTGTTTGGCCCCAGGCTGGCCCTGGTTGAGCAGATCATATAGTCAAAGACATTCCAGAGATTGAACGTATATATAACCATTTACTCTTTTCGTAGTTTCAGTCGGGGGATGTGGCCATGCTGGAGTGATGTCATTAATATGACTGCAACATTGCCCAATCCTCATATTTTAGCGGGGTGGGTGGGGGCGGAGGTGGACTACATACACCATTTCCATAAATAAACCAGATCTTTGCTGTGTATGTTGCTGAATTGGTATTCTTTTATCAGGCTTGATCCATGAGACCTAAGCTGAAAAATGTTCTTATCATGACCATTCCATCCCAACACTACATAATGTAGTGTGTCCCTTTTTTAAGGCAGAACACATTTGTAGGGTGTGATCTGAAAGAGATTTAGCTCTAGCTAACATTTCCTGCAGGCCAGGCGATTGTGCAGAGATTGTCTTGTTGGCACATTTATAAAGTAGGTCTGTCATTTCTCCATATGCCTATCTATCTATCTCTTTATCTATCTATCTATGCCTGTTTGTCTATCTGTCTTTATGTATCTATCTATCTATGTTTCTCTCTGCTATTTATAATTTTTATTCTTTATATTCTGAAATCTTTACTGTAATTTCTGATAATTTACCAACTAAGTGATTTCTCTTTCATTTTTATCAACATGCAGAAGATGGTCGTCTGTCCAAAGAACGGGATTATACAAGGAAAACGATAGGTGAAGGAAGTGGTACAACGTACGAGGTCATTATCCAGACACCAGAAAATGGACTAAATATATTGAGTGTGGAGTCTATGTTACTTCACCTACAGGCTGTGATGGCTGCTGCGAAAATCGAAGTGAAGTTATATGATATGTAAGTATAGATGTTTTCTACACGGGTAATCTTTAACTTTGATACGACGTAACCTAAAGTGTAACCTTCCCACGTAATCTAGATATCATCACCTATCAACAATATTTAGTATCTACTCCTGTAATCCAAGTAATCCTTGAGTTTTGCATACCAAAATCGGAGAGAAAATGTAAACATCATCAGTATGTTGACCCTAAAGGACTCTGAAATGTTTGATACTCCACTCACCGCAGCAATTTTCCTGTACGCTTGCTGTCGATTTTTCCAAATGATACAAGCCTTACCGACACAGACCTGTAGTCTCCTTGAATGATATATGACGCTGGCCTATCGCTTGTTGCTGTGGTTATTGTTCTTTAGAGCTCAGATCAGCCTTGATTGAACAAACCTGATTAAAGTGATCACAGGCTTTCCGCAAGTGAAACCCATCACCGTCGCTTCTCTTCCTGCAAACATGGAATCCGGGATTACATTATCCAACATATTGTAATATATTTTTAAGACGTCAGGGTGTCATTTCAGGTAGATTTGGTTGCAATTTCTGAACATTCGAGCGACCACGTAGAAACCCCCTCCTTGGCTCCTCCGTTAAATGTTATCTGGGACGTATCCTTGGCAGATAGACAGAATAAAGGGTCTATCTCGAAACACTACTAGCAAAAGAAACAAAAAAACGTTTCTAGCTTGAATAACTTTAATGATAATCCTAATTAATCAGTCTTTAACAAGCAAATAATTTCATCTTCGATCCGGTACTCGTCAAGTACCGGATTGATTTGATTATCCTTATAAAGAATATCAAATCCTTTTTCTTGTAAAAGATAAGATAACTAGTGTTAGTGATATTGGTTTCCAATTTTGGCACAAGTGCTAGTCATATCGATCGCCTGACCAATTCCTTTCTTCAAATTCGTGGGCTTGTGTCTTTGAATACCCAAAGTTTACTGTACAAAGCCAACAAGGAAAAAAATGCAACATTGGAAAAAAGTTAAGATGTATTTCACTACTGCCCACAAGGGGCTAAACACAGAGGGGTCAAACGGATTATGTCGATTACATCGACCCCAGGGCGTAACTAGTACTTAATTTATCGACCCCGAAAGGATGAAAGGCAAAGTCGACCTCGGCGGAATTTGAACTCAGAACGTAACAGCTGACGAAATACGGCTACGCATTTCGCCCGGCGTGCTAACGAGTCTGCCAGCCCGATTGATAGGCTAGCGTCTTATTCGGGTGTGAAGTTTATCTTACGCATTTAAACATTAGCAACTCAGGTTTTAAGTACTGGCCGTGTACGATGGTCCATTGAAATTAACGAAAGGATTAACATTTTGTTCAACACACACTCATTGGAAAGTGTGTTTACGTACAGGGAGGGACATGCGAGCTTGCAGCTATTTATACAGTCACAAAAATACACACACACACACACACGTAGAAATGTGTGTTGCTGTGATATATAACTGGCCCCGGATTGACACTCCAGTGTGAAGAGGTCTTTCAAGGTTTATGGTTTTCTGTCAGGAGGAAAGGGACTTAGATGAATGTGAATATGTAGTAAGTGGTGGCGGAGAGGTTAAAAAAAAAAAAGAAAGAAGAAAAAAAAAGCTACGCCACACACGTGAGAGAGAATCTTTCTACGTACATACTCGCACGCTATTTTATAGTAAACCTTTTTTTTCACTACGTTACTGATAATACTACGACTACTACATTTACGCATGGCATGCGTACTATTTCACTCTTATATATTTTGTAAGCTTAGACTTGAAAGTCGATCTTCTGTCTTCCATTGGGCCCTAAGAACCATCAAGCAGGCCGGCTACCACCATCGCCACCGTATCCTTCGCTTCCACCATCTTCTGCTCCTCTCATACTAAACTTCATATATTCAACGGATTTCTCTTTCAAGTTTGCCCCAGGACCTCCCTGAAAGAACACACAAGATTTCCTTCTCCATCACGGTCTAATCACTACAACAAAATAAACATAGTCACTGTCTCGCTCTCTTTATCTATCTATCTATCTATCTAACTATCTATCTATCTGTCTATCTGTCTCTGCCTTGTCCCTCCTCGTTTCTCTCTATAATACCACGCTTTTCCTATCTTAGTTTACAATGTCAATTGAAGACGAGGCGGAGTGGGGCTCGCTTGAAGGGAAAGGGTTGAGATGAAAGAAAGGAAAGAACGAAAAAAATAACACATTAAATTTATAAATGTTCTCTCGTCCATTTATTATACATTCTACACAGTACTCCTCGTTGACATGGTCTTGCGGTAATTCACTAGTTACTTTAACAATCACTGCACTCTTCATTTGGCAACACTTGAATCTGTAAAATTTTGGTCAGGTACTAAGGTTTAGTTTCTATGTTCCTAATATAAATAAAAACTATACTAGAATCCAAGGGAGCATAAATTGCTCTAATCTATCAGGCCTGTGATCAAAACCCCCCAGCCATTTTATTTTCCAAGACTACAGAATCCAATGTGTAAAAAAATAACGGAATGAAAATTTGGCTGCTATTTTTGAAAGGTCGGACAAGCATATGAAGGCTCCCTTCTTGGGTCGCTGTTCTGTGCGCGTCTACGTTGAAAGAATAACCAAAATCTTCTCCAAACCATACCTTAATGTCTTAAAAAGTGGGAAGCACATTAGATAATTACCGTTCAGAGAAAAACTGTTGCCTCTAATCATCATAGGCCGGCCTATTCAATCGCACAGTTGGTGGTGAGGTACTAAACTTATGTAGATGACATCTAGCAGACGTACGCACTTGTTCATATATGTACTTGTGTGTGTGTGTGTGTGTGTGTGTAGGCACATGCGTGGCTGTGTGGTAAGCTTGTTTTCCAACCACAAGGTTCCAGGTTCAGTCCTGCTACGTTGCACCTTTGGCAAGTATCTTCTATAGTCCCGGGCCGACCAAAGGTTTGTGAGTGATATTTGATAGACGGAGACTGAAAGAAGACCGCCGTATGTATATTTATTTCTGTATGCCCCCGCCCCTCACCGCCGCTTGACAACCGGTTTTGGTTTGTTAACGTCCCTGCAACAGAGACTCGACAAATGAGGCCGATCAGGTTTTAAAAAAAAAGTTCTGGGGTCGATTTGTTCGACTAAATGCTTCAAAATAGTACTCCACGATGGTCGCAGTCCAGTGACCGATTATCTGGTAACCTGGCCTCGTCGGCCTAATGGCCACAAGCAAAACATACATACATATATATATGCATATATATATATATATATATATATATATATAATATATATATATATATATATATATATATATATATATATGTGCTCGCGTTAATTATAATGACCAGAAGAAACATATTCTACATATTGTATCGTTAAATTTACTCAGCTTGTTTTTTGTGTCATTTCTTTAGATGACATGGTTACGTAACTCTCTTTTAAAATAGAGAATTGGTGGAAACTCCGAGTAAATATGCGTGTGTGCGTACGTTAAATCGTACTCGTTTTCTCACACCCATCTTTCACACGCTTCCCGTCATTCAAATATTTTTTTCATTCATTCATTTATTAAAACAAATTCTCTCTTTCTCTCAGGCATTAGCATACATACATACAGCTTATAGCATGCTTTATTTGGCTTACAACCCTCACTGCTCTATCTTCTTTTCACCACCCCGCCATCATATTTCCTCTTGCTATCACCTCTTATTACCCCCCTCTCTCTCTCTCTCTCTTTGAAGGTTTCTTCTTCTAACTGTTTCACTCCTACCACCACCACCATCACCTCCTCCACTTTACTAGGTTGTGTGTGGCAGTGTCAGTGAGTTCAGTTGAACCAGTGCAAGATACCTCGATGGCATGGTGGTGGTGCTGAAAGGAGGGGGAAGAGGGTTAGTAGAGGATGTTGCTGAGAGAGAGAGTGGAGTAAGGTGAAAAGCAGGTGGGAGAGAAGTATGAGGGATGAAAGAAAGAGATGAAATGAAATAGAGAGAGAGGTTCCCGAAGGTGAAAGAGGAAATTACTTTCTAACTGACCACACACAAGGGCTCTGCTTTATACAAATATTCTAAAAGTTTTGAATCGGTGATCTTTTAGAAAACTGATCATGATGCCAATACTCTAGTGGTTCTCAACGCGATCCATATGATCTTTGGGGTGCACATAAGATTTTGTTGCTAAAATTTATGTGCAATACGTTATACTTCTACAACATACAAAATATTTTAATAATTTTTAAACAATTCCTAATAATATTTAATAATAAAAATATGAGACGATTTTTTTAAACATCGACTGGTTATGGAAATCCAGTAGTGTAGAATAGTGTGTCTGTGTGTGTGGTAACGTTGACAGGAGGTGTTTCTGATGAATACTCTAGAGCTATTTGCGATGCGAACAGTTCCAAAGTTACTAATTGCCATTTCTGTATTATTAGAAGTAAGGAGTCTTTATGGCTTGATCTCTGTTGCACATCGCCTGCGAAGACCGAAACCTGAGGGGTTGGCGTAGTTTATTTTGTTCTTGAGCATACAAATCGACTACCACAAGAGCAGAGCGGGAATTCCAGATGTTTGACGTTCTGGGAAGGAATGATTCGACCATAAACAAAACTTGACTTAAACAGGATTTAGATAATCCTATCAGGTGGTGCTATTAAGTTAGACATGGCCTGGACCAGTCTTTGGTCGAAACACATCTAAGTTTTATAGTTATTAGTTCAGCGCTTGAGGGGTTAGATATAGGATGGGTGATTAAGAAGAGATACAAATAGCCCTGAATGGAGGTGGTTTGAAACTACACAGCTCTGAATATCTGAAGTTATCGTTGTAGCATAAATAGACATAGTGGAATAAAAAGACGTTATGCCTGAGGGACATGCTGATAGGTGACTATACCATTTTTTGACATAGAGTCTGCTTTTTTTGGAGGAGGATTTATGATGTCCGTATGTGTAACAGCAACACAGTCCAAGATGTGAGTGCAAGTATATACCATTGTGATTATCACCTTTGCAGTTTGTCGCTGAAGTTTTTTTTTTTTTTGTGTGTGTTCCTAAAGAGGAACACCAGTGTTTGGGATTGCCGCTTTTGCTGTGTTGTTGGTGTGAGATTGTCTGGAGAATCATCTACCAGTGATCGTGAGGTCTTGCATTTGCAGCGATTTTGAAAGTTTCTGAAATTACCGGCAATATCACTACTACTATTGATTAATGATTTCTAACATAACCCCAATGCTTGACAGATACCTATTTTATATCCCTCAGATTACTTCTCACCTACTGCTCCAAGAAAAAGTAATTCAATGGATAATCTAGTCTTTGCTATACAAAAACAAAACAAACAAAAAAATTGTGAACGTTTGTAATTATGTCAGTCTGGCCAAGGCTGAGATGGAGGCTAAATAAGAACATCGATGTGTCGTTGAAAATTCTCTGAATGAATTGATGGCGTTAGGAATCCGTCTCATGCATAAGTTGTTTCATGACGTGTATGGACATTGTAAAGTAATGTAAAGAAATAAGAGACGTGTAGGGACATTGTATTTTGTTATGCAATCATAATATACTACAAAGTATATTAAATGCTTTTATAAGTCAATACTGTGTCCTACTGTGTTAGCAGTGTCATCACGTCACTTGTTAAGGTTATCTCTACAAATCAGTTATAATTTCTATAGAAAATCTTTAGAAATAACCTTGACAAATGGAGTTGATTCATAAATACTTTCGTTTATTGCCATTCACTCTTAAACCAATTCCTTTCAATGCACCTCATTAGAATTTGCGATTCTCAATTGTATATTGGAATTATGTATATTTAAAAAAAAAAAAGTTAACATCTCAAAATATTTGGCAATACTGACTGATGTGGAGTTAGTGTTGTTGCTGCTATTGTTTCGCTCCAGATCAATCCTGATCCAGAAAACCCATGACCAAAAGCATCTTGTCTAACCTCCCCCCCCCCACACACACACACCATAGCATGCTTTTATTTAGCATTGTATGTAGCATATGTTGAGGAAATTTTAAGCAGATCAGCGACCATGTAGGAAGCTTTCTAGTTTGGTTGTAGGGTTTTTAACTTGAACGGTCTCTTGGTCATTATGAAAAATAGTTTCTTTGCCGATTGATACATGCTGATTAATATTCTGGTTCATACCTTTATTGATTCTGAACTGACCAATATGAAATATATGAAGGAGTTTATGCAACAACTACGGTTATCTGAAAAAATCATCTACGATTTTTAAAATTTGAAAACTCGAGTGTTCAAGACAACCCTAACTCGATAATAGTCTCGGTTTAATAGTTTCAGTAATATGAGTTCCACAAGGCATGGTATGGTTTAATACAAGAAGTTGACATCGCATCGCGCTTTCAAGTATCCCACTTCACACTAGTCCATTTCACTTAACGAATCCAAAGAAAAAAAAATTAAAAAACATGGAAATTTCAATAGAATACTGATTTCTTGGAGGTGGGGAATACTGATTAGAACGAGACTTTTTTTTTCTTCTCTAACGTGTAATTTGTTGAATCGTGTACATATTAATAGCATTGTGTATATATTACTGTGATTTTGTTTTCATGTATCGTTATTTTCGCTCATCTACTTATCTGTTTTCGTGCTTGGGAAAGGTATGGACGGAACCAGAATGCAATTTGTCATTTTCCTTAAACTCGTATTGCCACATAATCTGAAAATTCAGTGTGGTCGCTCTCGGCTCTTTATTTATTTAATTGCGGTTGCAGCAATCAGAAAAGCAACGACAACGCATTATTCCATTGTCATATTATCGGTATCAAATTGATCTTTCATACCGATTGTATTTGAACCATTCCGTCCTAGCCTCCCCTCTTTTTCTTTCTTCCTCTCTCTCTCTCTATCTCTTTCGCTTTCCCTCTTTGTTTATCTATCTATCTCTTTTACGTGCATGCATGCATTGGTTAAGAAGCTTACTTCGCAACCATGTGGTTTCGAGTTCAGCTCACTCGCGACACATTGAGCAAGCGTCTTATACTATAGCCCCTGGTTGACCAATGCCTTATGAATGAATTCGGTAAACGAAACTGTGTGAAAGCCTGTTGTGTGTGTGTGGTCCGTCGTTTGATAACCAGTATTGGTTTATTTGCGTTCCCGTAAACTAGCAGTTCGACAAAAGAGAAATCGATAGAATAAGTATCAGACTTCAAAATAGTACTGGGATCGATTTGTCCCACTAAAACTTTTCATTGTGGTGCCCAAGCTTGGCCGTCGACTATTGAGTGGAACAAAAGATTAAGGACATTGTGTGTGTATGTGAGAGAGGGAGAGAGTAATGAGTACAGGGATGTGTCGCTATATTCGCCGAGCTTTAAGGGAGATAACTCTATTCGCCAATCGTTTAGAATTCAGCGGTACTACTCTATCACCACCACCGAGTAACGAAGCCATAGGAAAAGCAGAGTTAGGTTTACATGAGATCAAGCGCAGGAAGTGCATTTAAGTACAAATGCAACGAACCAAAATACAAATTTTGTGTTTACGTTGATTTTACTTTGGGAATTGAGAATTAGATTGAATGAATTCGACTTGAGCGTATAACTGATACCTATTTTATTGACATGACCATGTCAACTGCTGTTGTTTTATCGATTCCCAGAATGATGGAAGTCAATATTGACCATAGCAAGATTTGAACTCGGAATGTAAAGAGCCTGAACAAATACTTCAATCTAGAACATTGAGAGAGCATCTTAGTGATCTGATCGATAGTGCATTGTTGATATTGATACTGTAATTTATTTGTATTAATGTACCTCATTAGATTCGTTAGTATTTTCTAAGCCTTGTTATTGTTGCTCCATCAAATCAGTCTGTGTGTAAGTGGCTGAGTATTCCAAAGACACTGGTCCCTTTATAGCCCTCGGGTAGAGTCACTGTTAGTGTGTCATATGGTTGGATCTTTTGAATTACAGATACAATCCATGTAATAAGCTTCTGCACAGTTTTCGTCTATCTTAATTTCACTCATATTATATGGATCAACTAATGGCCAAAAGCCACTTGCCCAGGACACCACACAGTGGGAATGAACTCCAGACTTCATATTGCAAAGAGAACTTCTTAACCATTCAACCACGCTGTGGCCACACATTTAGAAATGTGTAGTCATAAATGCACTCATTTTTTTCAACCTTCAAATCCTTAAAAGCTAATCATTCAAATACAAGTTATCACTAGTTACATAGAGGCGCAGGAGTGGCTGTGTGGTAAGTAGCTTGCTTACCAACCACATGGTTCTGGGTTCAGTCCCACTGCATGGCACCTTGGGCAAGTGTCTTCTACTATAGCCTCGGGCCGACCAAAGCCTTGTGAGTGGATTTGGTAGACAGAAACTGAAAGAAGCCTGTCGTATATATGTATATATATATATATGTGTTTGTGTTTGTCCCCCCAAACATCGCTTGATAACCGATGCTGGTGTATTTAGATCCCCGTAATTTAGCGGTTCAGCAAAAGAATAAGTACTAGGCTTACAAAGAATAAGTTCTGGGGATCGATGTGCTCGACTAAAGGCGGTGCTCCAGCATGGCCGCAGTCAAATGACTGAAATAAGTAAAAGAGTAAAAGAGATCAAGCAGTTGATGTTTAAATTTCTTTATTTGATCTGTGTGTATCCTTAATAGATAAATATTCCAAACAATCTTTGAAGATTGGTTTCTGGAATAGAACGTTAGATCAGCTACAACTGTCACTCACAAAATGGTTAATTATTCCCTTTATTAAAACAAACAACAACAATATCAACATTCACAACACATGTTATAATTCACAACATATCATTCTAAGCTTAGTTGCTCTTCTGTATTATACTGTATAATAAAGTTTATAAGTTGTTTACGCTGCATTACAAAGGTTATGGACATACCTAACTTTTATACCTCTATTTTATAAAGTTATAAATACTCCCAGATGGTAGCCATGTGGTGTAGATGGTTTATCTCTTTAACTGCATTTCATTAGAAACAGGCTCCTGTCTCTGTCTATTATCTATACTGTTAAACATTGTCTGCTAATAGCACCACTTACATTTCCCTAGCGATGAGAACATCTGACCAGTTTGTTACTGAGTGCAAAAG
The DNA here is from genome assembly GCF_006345805.1 of Octopus sinensis. NCBI lineage: Eukaryota > Metazoa > Mollusca > Cephalopoda > Octopoda > Octopodidae > Octopus > Octopus sinensis. The sequence goes on along the minus strand of NC_043003.1, from coordinate 51,764,442 downwards.
AAAAGAAAAAAAGTACAGAAAATAAACTACATCTTCTAAAGCCAAATTGCATTTTTATTTTTGAGGAATTCTATCATCATCATCGTTATTATCACGATTTTAACATCTGTTTTTTTTTTTTATATATATGTTTTGTTTTGTTTTTTTTCTGTTCAGGGTATCTTTGAAATCTATCCAATGGGTTATGAGTCTGCATACAATACATCATCATTTTACAATGTTCACCACTACTCTACCAGTTTTTCTAAGTGCATTCTCTACTCTGTGTGTGTGTGCACGTGTTTGTGGATACATATGGATAGAGAGATACCTATATCTATCCTTCTACAAGCACCCATCTGCTCTGACCCAGAACACTTCTTTTACAAAGTGAACTGCTATGCAGTTGGTCCATTTTCTAGAAATATTAACCATGTCTGTTTCAGATCACTGCTAAACATCTTTACTGTGTCTGGGGAAAAAGTGATGTGATGGAACATTTTTGGGCATATAGGTGCAAGCATGGCAGTGTGGTAAGAAGCTTGCTTCCCAACCACATGGTTCTGGGTTCAGTCCCACTTTGGTCAAGTGTCTTCTACTATAGCCTTGGGCCCAAAAAGACCTTGTGAGTGGATTTGGTAGATGGAAACTGAAAGAAGCCTGTCATATATATATATATTATATATGTGTATGTGTCTTTGTGTCTGTTTGTGCCCCCCCCCCATCACCACTTGATAACCAGTGTTGGTGTGTTGACATCCCTGTAACTTAGTGGATTAGTAAAAGAGACTGATAGAATAAGTACTAGGCTTAAAAAATAAATCCTGAGGTCGATTTGTTCGACTAAAGCCTTTCAAGGCAGTGCTCCAGCATGGCCACAGTCAAACAACTGAAGCAAATAAAAGGAATGCACAGACTGACTTGATGGAATCTGACCTGGCCCTTAAACAACTACAACAGCAACATCCTTTTCACCAATGATGCCTGCACCATTAATTTATAATATCTATACCAATGTTTCTCAGTATTTCATTGCGGAAATATATAACAAAGAGAATGTGTTGGATTTCTTTTTGTCTGTCTGTATGTCAATATCTATTAACCTGACTTTTTCAATGGCTACCTCATCGTTGTTTAACATCTATTTCCGATGCTAGTCGGAGTGCTGCACCAGGTTCCTGTCTGTTTTGGTTTGGTTTCTACAGCTGGATGCCCTTCTTAATGCTAACCACTCCACTGAGTGAACTGGGTGCCTTTAACATATAAAATGGCACAAGTGCCTTTTATGTGTCACCAACACTGGCCATGACTACAATTTCACTAATCTTCTCAAGTACAGCAAATTGCCCACAGTCTCGGTCACTGATATTGCCTCCGTAAAACTCAAAATCTGAAGATGATATTTCACCACTTCATCCCATGTCTTCCTAGGTCTACCTCTTCCATAGGTACCCTACACAAATATTTCATTGTTGAACAGATAGTTGGAAGAGCTTCCAGCTTTCCCATCAGAAAAAGCCATTTGGCCCAAGCAAACATTGAAACATAGATGTAAGACAGTAGTAAAGACAAAAATAAACAATATATTTAATGATCACAATCAGTGCATGGTTGTTTATCATTGTTTAACCCTAAGTTAGCTCTGGTTGAGTAGACCTGATCAAAAGCATCACATCCATATCACTGACTCTCTTTCTCTAGAACTGTATTACCCTATGTACCCCACCACCACCACCACACACAGACCCCCTTTTTTTTCTTTTCTAGATATCTATTTCTTGTAGATCCAATCATTGCTTAGAAGCTGCCATTTGGCTCATTTGTACCCTTATTTCTTGGTAAATAAGATTCTTCTACAATACAAGAGGTTTTTTTTTTTTTTGAGGGGAGGGGATTCATAACGCTTATGCTAACAATTAATTTATTTTTACAGAACATGGTCTTTGCATGATATTTGCTATGCTCCTTCATCAGATATATTTGTGCAGCCATATCTTGAGAAAGTAAGTATCTCTCTGAATATTTCTTACAACTCAACTTCACAGACAATATCTACATTGATGTAACTAATGAAAAGACATATATATTCTTTTTATATTCTTCTACTCACAATTTTTATTTTTTACTTCATTGTCCAAGTAATTTTGCAGCAAATCAATCTAATAAACTTTATATATATATATATTTACATGGCTTAGTGGTTAGGGTATTTGGCTTACAATCATAAGGTTGTGAGTTCAAATCCCGGTGACTTGTTATATCCTTGAGCAAGACACTTTATTCCACGTTGCTCCAGTCCACTCAAATGGCAAAAATGAGTAGTATCTGTATTCTGTATTTCAAAAGGCCAACCATGTCACATTCTGTGTCATGCGGAATCTCTCTGAGAAATACATTAAGGGTTCACATGTTTGCTCAGCTACTTGCACGTTAATTTCAGGAGCATGCTGTTCTGTTGGTTGGATCAACTAGAACCCTCACCATTGTAAGCGACAGAGTGCCAATTTTATATATATATATATATATATACATATAGGCTTCTGAACAGTTTCTACCTACTAAATTTCTCTTGCAAAGCATTGGTCAGCCTGAGGCTGTAGTAGATGACACATGCATAAGGTGGTATGCAACAAGACTGACCCAAAGCTACGTACTTTTCATATTTCATGGCAATTCTCTAGAACTACAGTGGTGGCAACATGAGATAACAATCGTAATTCCTCTTGAAACTATCCACTACCTTACATTATAGAAATGACCAGTCATATTGGTTGAGTAGCTAAAATGATATTAAGTTCATCTCCCATCATTTCCACTACACTGTAATCATGACTTGAAAGCAGCCAGGAAGACAGTGGGAGAAAGATTTTATTTGGTGGTTATCAGTGCCACAAAGAAAGAACTGCAATTCTCTGACCACCTGATCCAGTTTTTTTTATTCTTTTACTTGTTTCGGTCATTGGATGGCATCCATGCTGGAACATCACTTTCAAGAGTTTAGTTGAACAAACTGGGTTCAGTCCCACCACTTTGGCACTTTGGACGAATGTCTTCTGCTTGTAGTCTCAGGTCAATCAATAATTCATGCATGGAATTTGGTTGATGGAAACTTATAGAAGCTTGTCATGTGTTTGCATGTATTTAAACTGTTTATATTTATATTCTGTAGCTTAGCAGTTAAAAAAAAAATAGAGATTATTAAGTACAGGGGACAATGTGATCTACTTAATTCTTAAAGGTGGTTCTCCAGCATGGCTACAATGCAATGACTGAACCCAGCAAAAAAAAAAAAAAAGTTTTTAATTAATCTAATTGGAATATTTTACTAATCTAACTTCAAATACTTGTTTATTCTGTTCACATGGAATTATTTCACTGGGATTTTAACAACTATTTTTTTTTTTTTTCTAATTTTCTTGATAGATTCTAACAGACTTATTACCATGTATGATTATAAGTCCTTTGGATTGCTTTTGGGAAGGAGCAAAGCTTTTTGGACCTGAAAATCATATGTCTATAATGTAAGTATACAACTTCTCAATTTTTAATTAAATATCATTTTAACATCTTTGCTTGTATAAGTTGTTGGGCCTGCCATATCTTGATTTTATCTTTTCTTGTTTTTATGCTGCACCACTTCATATGTGAAACCATTTTAGTATATGGCCATTTGCTTCAGTCCTGTATCATCTCAATTGCGAGGGCTAGCATCTACAATTCTTCTACCCCTCATCTTCTTCAGTCTTCATACCTTTCTCTATCAATAAATGCCCTCCTCCTCTAGTGACGGCACACACCACTTTTTCACTAACAGTGGGGCTAAATAGTTATAATAATCATTATTACAAGCATTAAAAAGCAATTCATTATTCCTGACATTGGTTTGACCTGCTAGAAATAATCCTTTCTACTAAAGGCATGAGACCTGAAATTTTGGGGGAGGGGTAAGTTGATTTCATTGACCCCCAGTGCAAAACTGGTGCTTACTTAATTGACCCTGAAAGGATGAAAAGCAATGTTGACCTCAGCAGAATTTGAACTCAGAATATCAAGATGGAGGAAATACCGATAAGCATTTTCCCCAGTATGTTAACGATTCTGCCAGCTCACCACCTTTGACCTGCTAGAAAAAATGCCAAATCTTTCTCATATCATGCCCTATATTAAAAAAAAAACATTCTTTAAATGTCAAATTCCTTTTTCATACTTTGGGGGCCTATATACTATAAAAGTACTACTGATTGAGGATGATGGGTTGGTCCAGGGCTATAAATAGAAGACACTTTCCAAATGTGCCATACAGTGTGACAGAACCCAAAACCTTGTAGTTGAAAAGCAAACTTAACCACCCAGCAGGTCTACAATACCCTGTCATTTCATCACATTAACATGGGTGGTAGCTTAATCTATTATTCTCACCATAACCTGTTGTTTTATCCCATGACAATCCTGAACCAGCAGACCTGTGATCTGTGATTCCCAACATGGGGCATGGTAATATTTTGGTGAGGCATGCATAGGGTTATGTTGAATTTTTATACCTTTTGTACACAATGTTGAGTACACCAATAGAGAAAGAGTTATTTAAAAAAATTCTTTACATCCCTTCTGTGGACAATTATCAAATTTTGGACACTTTAAAGACAACAGGTCGTTTTCATTTTATTCATTGATCACAGGCAAATGATGTTCTAACTGTGACTATCCCATATTGTTTTAAGACATTGAGATGTGATTTAAAAAAAGATTTGGTTGCTATTTCTAGCTGGCTGAGTAACTACACAGAGGCTCTTTTTGTGAATGTACCATGAGTATAGCAGTGAACCCAATCGGTTCTCAACCAGCACCAGAACACACCCACTATATTTTTCCTATGTACTTTACTTTTTCTTTTAGCCTTTTGCACTGCATCCACCCCTTTGCCCTTGCTGATTCTCCTTTCCCTTATCGTATATTCTCTTTTCAAATTACCACATCATCATCATCACTAACTCCCACCTCTACACCAGTCCATCTGGACCACCAAGTAAGAATGGTACCCCACCCATTATTTTTTCTACATCCCCACTACTACCATCACTAGGATTTCTAGCTCTAAACCAAGCAGTCATGGTTCAAGTCTTAGCATGGGAGCTAAATTCAATGAGCCAACGAAGTCAAATCTCACATGCCTTAACCCTCAATTCTTGTGAAGATGCTACTGAAAAAAAACTACCTGTATTTCATCAATAATAACCAATTCTCACTCAAATTATGCCCTGTGTCTTAAAAAAAAAAGGAAAATATTTCTATTGGTCATAGTGCCTTTCTATCAGGATTGATTTGTGACAGTAACACCATCATTTATCAGTGAGAAGGTTTTGTATGTGGCAAATCAATCTATTTGAAAATAGTAGCAACATCATTAAATCACAACATTAATAAAGGACACAGCAAAATGTTGTGACTGAAATACAGAATCTAGATAGGTACAACTGGAATGACTCCTCACATAAGTAGGTCTACTGGATCAGTTTTCACCTGGGGCTAAACAACAACAGCATACTACCACTTCAAGGATATGTAGGTAACAAATAATGCCATAAGCAGACCGATGCTGCTGTCACTATATTCCTCCTCCTACTACTACTACTATTATTACTACTTCCTCTACTGCTGTTTGTACCACCAGTTTGGTCTGACTGATTAACCCTGATACTTTTATGGTTTTCTCTCACTCTTTCTCCTTCCCTTCTCTTCATGCCTGCTGAAATGCCCCTTCCCTCCTTACCTATACAGCTCAGCTTAGCTTAGGTGCCTGCTACCACTATTCACCATCATGGGTGGTCTACCCAGATTAAAAAATACTGTTGCTGCTGCTACTACTACTACTACTACTAAAACTACTCTTGCTACTACTACTACTACTAAGTAATCATAATGGTTTCTGATTGAGGCACCAGGATGGGAATTTTGAGGGAAGACTGCTAATTGATAACCATGAACCTCAGTACTTGATAAGTACTTGGTTTATAAGATTCCAGGAGGATGAAAGGTGAAGTTGATCTTGGCAAGAATTGAACTCTGAATCTAAAGACCTAGAACAAATACCACATTTTGTTCGGTGCTCTAACCATTCTGCCACTTGAGTATCAAGTTTTTACTCAGCAGACATACATAGGTATTTTTCCAGAAGCATGGCAGCCAGGAATCAATGACAAAGCCTGGTAGTGGATGTTCAGCTTGCTAGAAATAGCAGTCAGAATTCCTTCAAAATGCACATCTTAAAAGAAAAGGACATTCGATTTAAGTGTAGATGTGACTGAGTGGTTGAGTAGTTTGCTTCCTTACCTCATGGATTCAGGCTCAATTCCACTGTGAGGCACCTTGGATGAGTGTCTTCTAATATAGCCCTTGGCTAACCAAAACTTTGTAAGTGGATTTGGTGAATTTGTAACTGAAACGGTTATGTGTATGTGAGAGAGAGCTTGTATGTTTGTATCTCCTTGTCTTAATATCTTGTGATAGCTGTATATGAGTGTCACTGAGATAGACAGACAGACATCTATGTGCATGTTAGCACGTGTATATCTTTGTATGTCCTACCTATGTGTCTCTAATAGCCATCTTGTGTCTAAACATTAAGTTGGCAGATAAAATGTTTTGTAGTATTTATTGTGGCTTTCTAAACTCCTGAGTTTATATTCCTATGACATCAACTTTACTTTCCATCTTTTGGAGTTGATAAAGTAGCACCAGTCCAGTACTAGAGTTAATTCCCCCACCTTCTCTCTCTCTCTTTTTCTCTCTCTCTCTCTCTCTGAGTAAATTGGCAATGTTCAGGCATGTCATGATGGCATCCTAATGACTCCATCAGGAGTCAAAGGCTCCAATGAATCTATCCCTGTCCAAAGTCTTTTATAGGTCACATGTTTACTGTTGCTGGCCCAAGGGAAGTAAGCATGAGTCACTATAGAATTTTAACGCAAGATAACAACACTTCAAAACACTCATACAAACACTTACACTCGCACATACTAATATACACTCACCTACTTACACATGTTTTGCACACAGAGAGATACATTTTAACCTCATGGATGTTTAAAGTGTTTACAAAGGAAGTACCAATAGGTTCTCTATCAGACATCTACATTATGTCCATAATAATGTCTTATGGTTTTTGAATTATCAAGACATGTCCATGCCTCTTGTATCTGGAACCTCACTTCATTTGTTTATATTAAACTATAGGCATGAATGAACTTCAGTGTGGTCATATGATTTGCTAGAAACGACAACCAAATCTCAAAACACTCTTTATTGAGTGATATAGTTTGGTGCACACTGTAAACAAAATTTATATGGCTAGGGATGATACATGTTCAGTCATAGGTCTGATCAGTTCATACAGCCTTCATGCTATCCCCATCCAAAATACAACATGTATAGGTTTGGTCTCATGCAAACACACAGACACACACACACACACACACACACACACACACACACACACACACACACACACACACACACTCGCACACAAAGTGAGGTATTTGTTTTGCCGTTTACTTCTGCTGTATTGTCATTTCTGTTGTTTTGATTATTCCACAGGAAATATTCCAACAATGTTAAATGGACCAACTTAAATCCAAGAGAAATGGTTGAAAAATCAGATATCAATAACAGGGATGTCATACTGGATGTAATGGATCGAGTAAGTGTCTATTTCTATTCTCCTTTTCCGCCCTTCTCTCTCTCTCTCTCTCTCTCTTCCTCTTTCACTTTGTATCTTGACAGAAGGTATTGACACTTCTCATACATACCGTATGTCAACTGTGCCAAACATAAGACCACTAGACTGAAATCTGGCCTGTGGTAATAATATTTAGTATCATTAGTTACAAGTTTCCAACAGACCAACCAATCAATGGTTCAGAGTACTCAAAAATGTAGAGTCTATTTTTATTGAAATATATGAATAGTACTGGCAACAGACTGAATAACCAACTCCAAAGTGAGCATGTATGTGAGGAGTGTATACTTCTTTAGTAGGTCTGCCTGTATGAGAACTGCCCTTGTTAGATCACTATATGTTTCATACAGAAAGATATGCTAGTGTCCAGGGATCCAGTTGTGTTTGAACTCACGTTTACGATCTCTAAACTATGTTTTGTGTTCTGTGTCTTTCATCTGAACTCTTCTTTCAGTTCTACTAAACTTTCTAACTCCATTAGCTCTCTATCTCTATCTCTCTCTCTCTCTTTCTCTCTCTCTCTCTCTCTCTCTCTCTCTCTCTTCTCTCTCTCTCTCTCTTTCTTTCTTTTGGTCTCCAGATGTTCCATACATCTAAGCAATCTTATCCATCCACCAACCAGAATTCCATATCTGTTCCCTTACATTTAAAATTAAGGGCATTTACAGCTCCTTCTTGTATTAGAGATCCTTTTTCCATTTTTTTCTACTACTGTTATTCCCAAGTCCACATGAATCCCAGGATAGGACCAAGTAACACCAAGACAAAGGAAAATGGTGATCCTTGAAACTTACTTCTAACATCTGACAAAAGGGCCTGTTTATTTATTTATTTATTCATTTTCTCCCTGGAGATGCAATTTTACAAGATCTTGACAAGGATGTTTATATCCTCAGAGGTCACAAATCTCTCACCCTCAACCTTTTTTACACACCATCTGGCACCCACCAGTCTTTACACCTCTATAGCTCCACCACCTCCACCACTGCCACTTGACTTCCATGCCACTAGCAATCATCTACGCCCATTACAACAACACTCCATTACCGCCTCCACCACTGAAAATGTCATTCTTAACATGCCCACCACCACTACTATCACCGTCACCAACACTACCGCCTCCATCACAACCACTACTGCCAACCATCCACCACCTCCATCACCACCACTATCACTTCCATCATCACTGCTACCATTCACCAATGGTGCTGCCATGATCACTACCATTTCCATCATCACTGCTTGTCATCACAAATGGTAAATGTACCCCCTACCACATTTAACAGCATGGCTAACACCACTATTACTACCACCACAATTACCTTCATATCTACTACCACTGTTGTAACTACTGTCACAAACACTACTTCTACTACTACTACTACAGCTGTAACAGTTGCCAGTGTTATACTACCACTACAATAATCACTACTACTACTACTACTACTACAACCATCAGTGGCATACCACCACCCCTCCACTATCATTGCCTCCACTCTTTTTATTCCCTGTGCCCTGTCTTTTTGTTTATGCACCAGTGTCCCCTATTTCCTGTTGTAATTTTAAATGGTCTTTCCTACTCCTCACCATAACACAGCCTATCAGAGAGGAAGGGACATCTGGAAAAAAAAAGATACCCCCTCCACACTCTTGCTACCTTTATTCATTGACCATGTGTGTGTGTGTGCACATGCACACATGTGTATGTACATGTGCATACATACATAAACGCACATTAATCAAATGTACACACACCTATGCTAATTACATGTATACACCAAACCAGTGATGGGAGTGGAGAGAGCAACAATTTGGTTACTCAACCTGTTAGAAATAGTAGCCAAATCTCCCTCAGAATCATACACATGTGTTTTTGTAGAGGACAAAATACATTAGATATGTACTCCTACATACAGTTAAAAAAAGACAGGGTGGTGAGGAATTTAGAATTTGATGTCTGTTTGATAAGGGTTTGGTCAAATTGACAGTCATTAAAGCATCAGGTAGTTTTCTTTATGGCTTTCATTCTGGCTACACATCTAAAGTCTCCCGGTAAATTTTTTTCTCTGTGTGTCCCTACACCTACCTCTGCAAGTCACACACTAAGCACTTTATCCTTCCTATCCAACATCAATCCTCTGGGATCCTACTCCATGTACCACAACTTAACTTTGTAGCCCTGTCAATGTTTGCAGTGAACATCAATCATATCAATGTAACCCAGTGATTTTTCGACTGGATCCTACATGGCTCTTGCGAGTACATAGAAGATTTGGTTGTTAAAATTTATCTGCAAAAAATAAGGTTATACTTCTTTCTACCAGACACAAAATATTTTAACACTTGCTTTTATACAATTCCTAACAATATTTACTTATAAAAATATAATAGGTTTTTTTTTCTTAACATCAAATGACTTGAAGGGTCCACCTGAGTAAAATAGGAACCAAAGAGGTCCACAGTCAAAAAATAGTTGAGAAACACTGATTTAACCAGTTTTGGATGGTCTACAAATCTTATAGGCACTGTCCTTCTTGACTGAACCATGATTATTTTTTTTGTTTTGAGGGGGGGGGGTTCTTGCATCTTTTTTTTCTTTTTCCTTCTGTTTACACTTTCCCCCATTGCACATGGTCCTTTACTCATCACCCTCTCTGTTTTTCTCTCATTCTCAATTACTCTTGCTCTTTCCCTTTCTCTCTCTCTCTCTCTCCCCCTCTCTCTCTCCCCCTCTCTCTCTCTCTCTCTCTCTCTCTCTCTCTCTCTCTCTCTCTCCCTTTCATTATTCCTTTCATTTTTTTCTCTCTTTTTCAACCAGGCTGGTATCAAAAGTGGCTACCTAGAAAAGCCATGTCTTAATCCAAAGGATCCAAAATGTCCCAACTTAGCACCCAACAAACAATCAGGATTGGTAAGTTGTTTTCTTCTTCCTTCCTTAATTCTTTTTTTTTTATTTTTACAAATTCTTGCCAATTACTCCATTTTAATCTTCTTCTCTTTTTCCCCTCTTAATTTTTTTTACCTTTACATTTCCTTCTTGTATTTACAGCCACCAGACATTGGAGCTGAGCTCACAAATGGCTGCACTGGCTTTGCTTCTAAATACATGCACTGGCAGGAAGACTTGATTATAGGTGGCATTAGAAGAAACAAGACAAATCACATTGTTCGGTAAATATGCTATCCCTTTTATTGGTTCTAATGATGGTGCTAGTGATACCAGTCAGTAGAAGTTACTGCTGCTGCCTAGTTCCATGTTAGCCTTGATCGAGCAGACCTTTGTTCAAAGACAGTCAAGCTATGGCCTTATTTAAGGCTATAGGATATAGTTTGGTGGGAGATTTAGACTACTATTCACAGCAGATAGAGCAACCAAGTAAAGGTTTCCTGATTGGTACCTGGTGATGCTTGTTGTTTAGTCCCCGGTCAGTCCTGATTGAGCATATCCATGATTGTGGACATTCCAACCATGACAACTTTATCTCTTTAGAAACACATTGGATTACATTGTCCAAAGTATCTTTTGGGGTTTTTGAAGTGGCTCATGCCAGGATTTGAACTCAGTAGCATGTGTCTGAAGCATGACCACCATTTAGAGGGAAGTCACAATAAGCTTTTGACAAACTAAAAGTTACAACTCTTGTGCAGGTTTTATCCCAACTTGGTGAGACAGTTAACTTCATTTACCTGCAATTTCTGGCCTTAGAGAACATCTTGGAGAAAGATGGTCACTAACAGGGTGCTCAAATTACAGGAAAATGAAATTCTTCACTGGTAAACTCATTAAGATATTTTCCTTTCATTGTGAGTCAGTGTTCGCCTTCATGTTCTTTTGTAGTCTACAGTTAGAGAGCTTCACCACATAATGCAACCTATTTTACTTAATATTTGGTGCTCTTTCTTTCATTGCTGGTAAGAAAAAATGGGAAAATATGTAAATGATGACATTTCCATTTACTAACTTTAGCATCAAAATTCACTTAAGTACATATACAATATCACACACACTTGTGCATACATACATAGATATGTCTCAATAGTAGCTTTAACCCTCTCAATGTTTTACTTTCGTCTCTACCATTATAGAGCAGAGGCTCTACAGTCCATAATCCAGTTGATGGGTGAGAAAGATATGTTTGAATATTACCAAAATGTGAGGAAGGTACGCACCATTGACTGGACCATGAACAAGGCCAAAATGATCCTGGAAACGTGGCATCGCAAGTTCACAGCTGTAAGTACTTCATTCTTTTCACAAGAGGGATTTTTGCAAAAATCTGGTCTTCCCATTGCACAATTTAGCCTAACTACACATTTTAATCCAAAATTTAACCTGCTTAGCTCTTCTTTACATAGTTTTTGTCTACACTTTCGCTACCAACCTGCCTCATACTGCCTCTTTCTATGATACAAAACTTCTTGATTAAAATGTATTTAAATTAAAATTCTTCCATTATAATTTTCTGGAAGAACCTTTTCATACTTTTCAAATTCCTGTATAAAAAGAAAAATATTAGTCCTCAGTCAAACCGGCCAACTCATGCCAGCATGGAAAGCGGGCGTTAAACAATGATGATGACGGTGATGATAAATGCACCTCCAAATTATTAATTATTTTTTAAAAAAAAACTATTGATGCATAAGTAATGTTGGAAACAAATATAGGCATTGAAAAATTAAGTGATTCCATTTTGTAGTTTTATTGAGTATTCCTGTAGCTTCATTTACAAAGTAATTAATAATTTGTAGGTGTTTAACTTCATAAGATTCCAGTAAAAAAAAGATATATTATTTTTATCAATAACTGGTATATTAAGCTAATATGTAGACAATAAGTTTTCAGAAAAATAAAATTTTGTTTTAAGTGATGCTGGTAAGATTTTCCATTAATAGTATTAATCAGGTTGGCACTTACAATTTGACTGACTGTCCATAAAAACATCTCAGATTTTTGGTCTGTCAATTAGATAGCAATTTAATTGTATGTGGTTTTGTTGTTTAAACAGGAAGTGGACAACATATACAATGGCAAGCATCAACAACACATTCATGTTTTCTCATCAACATCTCTGGCTGATATCATGGAAAAGTTTTCTAGTGTCAGTGTTGTACGCATTGCATTGGGGTACATTGTAATGGTAAGTATATCTCTTCTGATTCATCGTTTCCTCTCTTTTTTGGTGTATTTGTTCCAACTCTCTATGCTCTGAGTTCAAATCCTATAAAAGTTAACATAATCTTTCATCCTACTGGATCAATAGAAAAAGGTTCCAATTCAGGATGATGGGGTGGTTAAGAAGCTTGTCTCCCACTTGTTGTCATGAGTTCAGACCCACTGCACAGCACCTTGGGCGAGTGTCTTCTATTATAGTTCTAGGTCTTGTGAGAGAGTTTGGTTAATGGAAACTGAAAGAAGCCTATTGTATATGTGTGTGTGTATTTGTGCATCCCATTGTATGATGGTTATAAATGAGCAAGTATCATCTCTATATATATAAACAGCAAAATGTCTGTCTGTCTGTGTGTGTGTATCCTTTATACAAATCCACAATTTTTCAGTTAGAGGGCTCGCACTTTCTATGGTCATTCAAAACCGCTCAAGGGTGGTCGTGCACATCTTTATATTTCCCCAGTCATCCCGCAAAGCCATTAAAAAATCAATAGAATTAACTTTTTTGTGAATTTTCTATCCAAATCCCAATCAAAATGCCCGAAACTTGATACACCAATTGAATACCAGCTAGCTGTATGTGATTGGTCGGAGATTCGGACAGTACTCGCGTGTATGTGCACACGCATGCAGCTGTATATGCATGCACTAGCACTATAACCCGAGTGCTAGTCATCATTATTAAAGCAATTATCATTTCCGGTTTTCTATGTTAAGTATATCTAGTCATGGCGAAATACTGCTTTGCATGTGGAAAGATATAAGAAGTTATCTATTGAAGGGGGAGAATTCATTATGATTGTTATTTTTGTTTTAATTTCAGTTGCTGTATGCCTGCATATCTTTGTTGAAGTGCAATGATGCTGTTAACTCACAATGTGTTATTGGTATTGCTGGTGTATTGCTTGTTGGTCTTTCTGTAGCAGCTGGTCTTGGCTTATGTTCTGTTTTGGGCATCAAGTTTAATGCGTCCACAACACAAGTAAGTAGCAATTTTGTTTCATTTGTTTTTCCTTACCTCATTTTATGTATGAAAACATTTATTTGGTTATTTATTTAGTCTCAAAATTAAAAGTAGAGTTTTGTGGTGAAATTGTGCTGATTTATTATATCAGCAGAAATCATTTGGTTAGAGTTTAAAAATTTGGATGAGGTCATATGTTGAGGCAAGATGAAAGAAGGACAGATATTTATATATCTAATGAATTTATTGTATACAATGCTCAGGTGCACTTACAACTCATCAGAAAAAGTAACCAAAACTGCATAAACAGTACATAGAATATGCACAGGAAGTGAACAATGAAAAAGTCTTTAACAAAAAAAGAAAGAAAGAAAGAAGAAACAGGAGTGGAGGACGTCAGGTGTACTGTTAGCAAATTTCTGGAAGCATGGAAGCTCCTTGTCTAAGAGAGAGAATTTATATACTGTAAAATATACTCACACCTCCCAATTCATAAATATATAATGTGAAACACAGGATTTATTGATTTTTTTTTTATTATTATTTTCCAGATTGTTCCATTTCTAGCTTTGGGTCTTGGAGTTGATGATATGTTCCTCATAGCTCACACCTATGCTGAAAATAGCAATAACATTCCTTTTATGGTATGTATTTACATATATTTGTATATCTTTCTATATATATATGACTTTGTTTCACATCTGTTCTTCCATGCAAGTATGGCTCAGTTGGGGAGCATTTGAGGCAGCATTTTTACCCCTTGGTGCTCTATTTGTTACCAATGTATACCTGTTTTTCATTTAAGGGATTTATTATTCAAGAGGAATTCAAATGTTCAAAGCTGGCATATAATCTATTGATGAGAAATGTCAATAAATATCACCGTAGTCTCTAGTCATAGCTCAGTGTAGTCTGTAAGCATTCACACAAAACTTAATACATGCATGCACACACACACACACACACACATATACATATGTGTATGTATGTGTCTATGTACAATGGACTATTTAGCCATATTACCAATGGAAACATGGTAGATGTAAAAAGTGCTTTATTAATTAATCAACAGAATACTACAAATGAGTAAGCAGTTTCTTTGTATGTTAAATTTTATTTTTATATCTATTCATGCTGCCAGAGATGCACGTAAGTATTTCTTTGCTCTCTTCCTTTTCACTCATTGCACCTTCTTCATGTTCAAATGGTTGGACTTTTTTTTTGGTTTTCTTTAGTTTCATATATTTTTTTTTATTCTTTTTGCTGGTATTTATTTTGTTCTCTATTTATCAAATGGCTAGGTCCATCTTGATGGACAAATAAATGTCACAAGATAATTTTATTCAACATAACCATTTACCCATGATCCCTAGCCAATACATATATGCACATATACACACCACACATGCATATATGTGCGTATATATATATATATGATGATGATGATGATATATATATATATAGAGAGAGAGAGGGTGGGCCAGGGACAGACAGACAGCTATATTGTGTTAATAAAAGTCTTGTATTTTCTATCATATTTTCAATATGGGACGCTTTCTCTCATGTCATTATTTTAATCTGTTTTGAAATTTACATCTTTACTATACATACACACACATACATACATACATACACATAATAGTTATTGAATTATTTCAATGTTGCATTGCTTCAAGTGTACAAATAAGACTTTATTTCAATTTTCCTTCACTTCTCTGAGTTGCTTATTTTGTGCATTTATTCAGGTGACAAGTACATCATATGTGTGTGTGTACTTATATATACATGTACATATATATATATATATATATATATATATATATATATATAATATGTATATATATATATATTATATATATATATATGTATGTATATTAATTTATTGAATCTCACTAATCTGTATACATTGATAGATTTCTCATGAAATTCCTTGCTTGGGACACATGAAACCTTAGCTGAGTAGGTATAGGTGGTTTCCATCAATACAGATTTTCGACATCAGTCTTTTTAACATCATTATAGAATTATCCATCTTCCCACAATAAATCATGTCACATTCATTGCATCTTTTTTCTTCCCTTATTTCAGGAGCGGACTGGGGAATGCTTGAAAAGGACTGGTGTTAGCGTTTTACTCACCTCTGTCACCAACATCATGGGTTTTCTGGCTGCTGCTATTATCCCTATACCAGCATTAAGGGCTTTTTCTCTTCAGGTCAGTACATATAATATATAATCGTCATCATCATCAGCAGCAGCAGCAGCAGACATCTTTGTTTCATTCTTCTATGCTAGCATGGACTGAAAGTGTCTTGTTCACCAGTTTCTTTACACTTCATATAACCACTTGTAATCACTTTTGATTACAGTGGTTAGAGCGCCGAGCTTATGATCGTGAGGTTGTGAGCACGAATCCTGGACCGAGCTGCGTGTTGTTCTTGGGCAAGACACTTTATTTCACGTTGCTCCAGTTCACTCAGCTGTAGAAATGAGTTGCGACGTCACAAGTGCCAAGCTGTATCGGCCCTTGCCTTTCCCTTGGATAACACTGGTGGCATGGAGAGGGGAGGCCAGTATGCACTGGTGACTGCTGGTCTTCCATAAACAATCTCGCCCGAACTTGTGCCTGGGAGGGTAATTTTCTATGGTGCAATCCCATGGTCTGTGTCATGACTGAAGGGGGTCTCAGAACATAATTATCATTTAACATTTTTGTTCCATGTCGACATTGGTTGGACAGTTTGACAGGTTCAACATCTGTAAATATATAAATGCAAAAACGCACACATACACATGAAGGGTATTGTAGTTCCCTCCATCATTTGTTGGCCCAGGACTCTAGTAGAAAGCATTTGTCCATAATGTCATGTATTGGCACTGAAATCACATGGCTACTAAGTGAACTTAATCACAGCCATGCCTGCTCCTCTCTGTGTGTGTGTGTATGTGTAATACTAGAAGTTTCTCTGCATGTTTCAGTTAACCCTAGTGTAAGAGTGAGTGTCTCTACGTGAGATATAGGGAATGGATGATGTCAGTAATAGAGGGGAAGGGGGAATATGTGTATGTGTATATATATGTATCTACCTATATATAAATTTTATATATAGATTGTGTGTATATATATATATATATATATATATAGAGAGAGAGAGAGAGAGAGAGAGAGAGAGAGAGAGATTCTTCTTATATATATGTAGAGATTCTTCTAGAATTTATGTATATGCATACATATAATAGATACATGCATACACACACACACATACAAATATATGTATGTATGTAAAATTCTAGACACATCTCTACATGCTCTTGTTTATTCTTGTGTAAGAGTGGGTGTTTCTTGGTGAGAGAGATGTGTTAGGTTGGTGGCTGTAACAGAGGGTAGTGGTGGGGACAGAGAATATATGTGCAGATGTTGTATGGGGGTGGGGGCCCCGGAGCAGGGAGGGTGTCCACAGGGCTTAGTGGATTAAGAAGTGAAAGCAGGGCCACCCACCACCACACTTTGATGATGATGATGATGTTGATGATGGTGGTGGTGGTGGTGGTGGTGGTGGTGTTCTGCCTGCTGTTTCAACTGTCTCAAATGTTTTAACACTATCAACCCATACATCAATTTCCTATCACTCAATAACACCATCATTGCCACCACCAACGCTTTTTCTTACATCATCATCATCATCATCATCATCATCATCAACAATAACAGTATCATTCTGCTGCTCCTTCTCAATCTTTCTGTCACTTGTTTTGTTGGTCTTTTTTTATTTTATTCTTAAGAAGTCATATTTGGGTCAGGATAGTTTTCTTCACCAGTATACCATCACAAGCACCACCACCACCCTTTCTTCTCCAAACTACTTCTACTACTACTACTACTACTATTTGTGGTAGTGACAACTAACTCCCACAATTACTACCACTGTAGTAATATTGCTACAACTGTCACCACCACTACTACCACCACTACTATTTCTAACAACAACTAAGACCACTGCCACTATTAAGAAATGGAGAACTCTATCGACATGATAGAGATAGCAACCAAATTTTCCTTAAAACGTTTTCTAATGTCTTGGAATAGAGTAAGAAATGTTAGATACTATAGATGTAGGAATCCATGGTCATAGCTGGAATTTCTTTTGACCATAAGTCTTAATCGATCAGGACTGACTTGTGACTAGCCAAAAGTGATGACCCCCCCCCCTACTGTTATTATATGCTTCCACCATTACATTTGCACTACCTTCAAGAACAGTACTGACATGTTTTCACTTTCTCTAGCACCACCAACACCACCTTTGCCTCCATCTATTTACACTGTCCAAACAATAATAATATCTGATTTTAGTTTCGACACAAGGCTACCAATTTTTGTGGGGGTGGGTTAGTTGATTCAATGGACTTCAGTATTCTCCTTGCACTTTATTGCATCGCCCACCCCAATATTTGATGCTGACTGGTAATAAAGTCACAATTTTGGCTAGGAAAAAAAATCGCAATTAATTTTTGGAATCTGGACCCCTCCCATCCCCCAAGGAATTTTCATCTTGGCAAAATTTGTACTCAAAACAAAAAAATCAGAAAGAATGATGATTTCAATTTTTGGAATGAGGACAGTAATTTTGGTGGAAGGGTAAGTCGGTTACATCGACCCCAGTACTCAACTGGTACTTGTTTTATCGACCCCGAAAGGATGAACGGCAAAGCTGACTTTGGCGGAATTTGAACTAAGAATATAAGAGCATTTTGCCCAGGTGCTAATGATTCTACCAGCTCACTACCTTAAAGCCAGAAAAAAATACTGATTTCAAATTTTGGCACAAGACCAGCAATTTCAGGGAAGGCATCATAAGTCAATTACATTGACCTCTGTACTCAACTGGTATTTATTTTATCAATCTGGAAAGAATGAAAGCTAAAGTTGGCCTGAACTATTTTGGTGGGGGACTTAGAGCATAAAGATGGATAAAATGTCACTAAACATTTTGCTCCAGGTGCTAATAGTTCTGCTAACTCACTGCCTTAAGGCCAGAAGAAATATATTGAAAGCTATTTTGTCTGGTGCTCTGGTGATCTGTCAGTCCACCAGCTTAACAGTCACACTAATGTTACAATTGATCTGCATATCATTACTACTGATGCTAATTGTAATAGTACCACCCACACCTATACTTCTAGGTACCTAGATGCAACTTGGCAATCATTTAGCACTTACACATAATGTGCCACCTGTTTGTATACACCTGTAGTATTTATTCTACTTATCTGTCAGTCACCTTACATCATCATTATTGAGTTTCATTCTTCATTAATACACCACCTGTCAGTACTCAATGTAGTGTGACACCAGTAAGAACTTACTTATTGTATTATAGTGTACCACCTGTTGATATTTACATGTAGTGTTCTGCCTGTAAGGGTACATGATTGTAACGTTCCACCTGTCAGGTGCATACATATAGTATTCCATCTGTTGGTTACCTTTCATCTTTGCTGGGGATGACTTTTGTGATGGAAGGACTGGGAAAAGTTGTTAGCGTGAGGTATGAGAAATATATTTGCTTATTGTCACTTCTCGTTATTAACAAATAACCGAGAACTTTGGCAATGTGCTATGCTTGACAGTCCCCATCAAGCCAAGTGCACCTGTGCTGGTGGCACGTAAAGAACATCTTTTGAATGTTGGGCCTCACAGAAGCAAAGTGGCTGAGTTCCTTTTGAGCATCGGGCCTCACAAATGCAAAGTGGCTGAGTTCCTTTTGAGTGTTGGACCTCACAGAAGCAAAGTGGCTGAGTTCCTTTTGAATGTTGGGCCTCACGGGAGCAAAGTGGCTGAGTTCCTTTTGAGCATTGGGCCTCACAAAGGCATAGTGACTAAGTTCCTTTTGAGTGTTGGGCCTCACAGAGGTTAGGTAGCTGAGTTCCATTACACTCTCAGAGTGGTTGGCGTTAAGAAGGGCATCCAGCCATAGAAAACCATGCCAAATCAGACTGGTGCCTGGTGCAGCCTTCCAGCGTACCAGCCAAGTCAGACCATCCAACCCATGCCACCATGGGCAATGGATGTTTAATAATGATGATGATGTGAAAGTACACAAAAAACACTAATGTGCAAACACATGTTCATATATGCATACTCATGCTATTCTCATGCACTCTAATAATTACATATATAGACACACAACACACTCTCACCATCTCTCTTCCTCTCTCTCTCTCTCACACACACACATATACTTGTTGCACATTTGTATACATGATCATACATCTAGATCTACACATATAAATGTAATATTTATGAATGAAAGATTTTATTTTTGAAATAAATTCTCCAGGTTTATCCTTTATATTCCATGTGTCTGTGGAATAACGTTAAGGAGTTTAAACAAATAGGGAATGAAAATAATGATTTCATGTAACTTTGTGTGTGTGTGTGACTATTTTATGGGATTTTTTTCTCTTCCCAGTGACTTTTCCTAGATTCTTAAAAGCCAAGCTCTCTCCTCTCCTTTTGTGTCAGCCAATCATCCCTTCATCTCATTCCCATCTACCATGGTTGTGGAAAAGGCCTATTCTTCTCTCCCAGCATTGCCTGTCACTAGGTCCCTTCTGACTTTGATGGCTTGTAGGTCAACAGAAGCCCCTATTTTCTTTTCATTCATTTCACTTTCTGCCTCTCTCTCTCTCTCTCTCTCTCTCTCTGTCTCTATCTATCTACCTATCTCTCTCTTTCTCTCTCTCTCTCTCTCTTACACCTGCAGCTTTTTTTTTTATTTACTTACCTATTTATCTTGTGATTCCCTCAATCTATATATCTTTCAATCCGCCTATCTATATTGTTCTATCTACCTATCTATATCTAATTGTGACTTTTTTTTTTCCTATCTTAAAAGTATTTGTCTCTCCTCCTTACAGAAGAACAAGGATTAGATTAAGTGTCCTGAGCTTAGGTGGGATGAGACACAATAAGGATGATGGAAAAGAGGAAATGGTTAGATAGACAGATAGCTGTACAGATAGACCGACAGACAGACTAGCAAGTAGGTAGGAAAATAGATAGAATTTGGGAGGGAAAGGTGGGTAGAAGGTATTTCTTGATTTCTTTTCCATCTTTTCTTGCCTCTCTCTCTCTCTCTCTTTCTCTTCATATCTATCTATCTGTCTGTCTCCCTTTACTTCTCTTTCTCACTATGGCTGTTATTTCCCATGATGCTCTGCAGTTTTGTTTATACAAGTCTCTGAAAGAGGACAGCCTGTGTGATACTGTAGGGGTTGTATGGCAAAGAGGCCTAGGAGCAGTAGTAATCTACCCTCACCTCCTACCCCTCTTAACTCTTAAAGTACTCCCACCACTATTCAGGTTACTACTGTTCTACACCACCACTACCACTGCCCTCACCCTTATTTTGCCACCACCCTCTCCTCTTCCTTTCGCCCCCAAACCTATCTCAGGATATACTTTTAGCCCTGCTGCTGCTGTGACACTTATCACCACTATAGTTACTGTTGTTGTTGTTACTAATACTACTACCACCAATACCACTAGCATTTGTTGTGTTGTGGTGGTGGTAGTAATTGTCTTGCTTGTTCCCCCTTTTGGTTCTGACTACTACTACTTCTACTACTACCACCACCACCACCACTACTATTACCACCACTTCCACCACCACTACTACGACTAAGTTGTCCAGCTCTACTCCAAATTTGTTTTTTTAATTCTATAGTAGTGTATTAATTGTGTTGTAATAGTAACCCTATTAACTACAGTAGTGGCTGTGGTGGTGGTGGTGGCGATGGTATCCCCCCCATACTATTTCTCAGCAACAGTAGTCACATGGTCTATCTCTCTCATACACGCCACTAGCTGAGGGTGAGATCCACCACTACACCACAGAGCCTCTATTGCCACATCAGTTATATCACTTAAACCCACCTTTTTAACAATAGGAATTCATTTGTGGTGGGTAGTTTCTCCAGAATACCCATTACGCCACTTGTTGCAGTCCCTTCACCACTTCTTTGCATGTGGCTTCGTGGTTAGGGTGTTGGACTCATGATCATAAGATTGTGGTTTCAATTCCTGGACGAGGTGGAGCATTGTGTTCTTGAGAAATACATTTTATTTCATGTTGCTCCAGTCCATTTAGCTGTCAAAAATAAGTAATCCTGCAACTAACTGGTGTCCCCTTCAGGTGGGGAATAATATACACCATGAGACCAGGAAACAGATTCTTATGAGTTGGTATAACTCGAGAAAGTAGCTTTACTTTTTTTTTTTTTTTTTTCGTATTCTTAACTGGTCTGGTCTGGTCTTCTTTCATAACCTCCTTCCTCTTGGACTGCTTGATTTTCTTTAACCCTTTTGATACCAACCTGTCTAAGACTACCCCTTGTTCTATGATACAAACTTTCTGTTTTAAGGTGGTTTAAATTAAGACCATCCATTAAGATCTTCATGTTGACCAATGTATCCTTCTCTTTTGAAGATCGTAAGATATGCTCTGAGAAAGTTTTCACTACTATTTCAAGGAAGTCAAGTGTTCACACATAGGCTCCCTTGTCTCATTTACCAGTGGATTTAATGATATGATTTAACCCCTTAGCATTTAAACCAGCCATATCTGGCCAGAAGTTTCTCCCTTCTTTCTGTTCAAACCAGCCATATCTGGTTTCTCACACCTACCCTACAATGTCAATCTAAAAATGAACAACCACATCATCAAAATTTCACAGCTTTTAGATGATTAATACAAAACAATTGAATAACTAAGCCTTACATTTGACAGAAAATATCTGAAGGTTAGAGGGTTACCAATGCTCTAGTGATGGCTCTCAATTTTTACCAGTAGTGTGCCTGTGGTAACTCTGGATTTCATTCTTTGCTGGTGATGTAGCAGAGGTAGTTCTTCTATAGCAGTGTTGTAATGACGTGACAAGTTGTAGCCTTCATCCTTTACTGGTTTTATAATGGTTCTTATATTCCATATGAGTAGATTTTTTCTTTTATCTATTGCTTGTTTCAGTCGTTGGATTGCAGCCAAGCTGAAACACCACCTTGTAGTAGTTTTAGTCAAAACAAACTGATCCCATTTTAAGTTCGGTACTTAATCTATTATTTTCTTTTGCTGAACTGCTAAGTTATGGTGACATAAACAAACCAACGCCAATTGTCAAGCAGTGTGGGAGGCAAACAGACAACACACACACACACACACACACACACATATATATATATATATATATATATATATATATATATATATATATATATAGACATATACGATGTGTTTCCACACAGTTTCCATCAATCAAATTGACTCACAAAGCATTGGTCAGCTTGGGACTATTCTAGAAGACACTTGCCCAAGATGCTACAAAGTGGGACAACCCGAAACCATGTGGTTTCCTGTACTAAATCTTTTTAAAATTTATATGAAATGTATATTCCTATCAAAATAGCAAGGAGTATACGTCTCTCTCTCCCCCCCCCCCCAACATTCAACTTCATGTCACCATTTCATGTCCATTTTTGCCATGTACTACCATAAACTATTGTGCATATTATGTCATACTATATTTCAACAATTGTTTATTTCAGGCTGCAATTCTTGTGTTCTTCAATCTTAGTTCTATCCTTCTGATCCTGCCTGCAGTTGTTAGTTGGGATTTAGTTCGGCGTGAAGATAAACGAATTGATGTATTCTGTTGTTTCCAAAGGTATTTTTCTTCCTCCACTCTTTCTCTCTTTCTTTCTATAAACAACTTTGCTTAAATTACTGAGTTTCAAAACAGTTATTTTATATTATTACAAGCTTTATGTCACCTATTTGAAGCATTAAGATTTTAATTAAAAGCAACATGCATTTACATAATTGTTCACCCTGCTAGAAATAGTAACTATATCTCCCTCAGGTCACATCTTAGAAAAGAAGCACACATTGAATAATTTAGGTGTGCGCATACAACGCAAAGTAAGATTGTTGATTAGATCTGCTTAACCCTTTCGATACCAACCTGGTTTAAACCGCCTCTGGCTCTGTAGTACAAATGTTTTATTTTCATAAGGTTTGAATTAAAATCTTTCACCAACACTTAGTCACAATTAATGTTCCTAACACTAGCTTAATGATAACTAAGTTGTTTTGCTAAATTCTTTGTTATATTTAAAATAATTGAGAGAAAAACAAAGCATCTAAAAATAAATACAGTAACGGAAGGGTTAATCCTGCCTGCCCCTAAACTAAACCATAATAACGAAAAAATGTGACAAATCAGAATAATTCTGTAGAAAACATTATTATACCAAGATTCATAAACCAAATTTTCTTTCCAACAGTTCTATGGCCAACCAAGTGATAGAATTACAACCACAAAGGGACAGTGAACACAGTTTATCACATTTTGGTTTCACTTCAACACACCTGAGCATCCCAAATACCTCATCAAGTGTTGCTATTCATCAGACCGTAACTAAAATTTCTGTTAATGGCTCTCAGCCAGTCACCTGTTTAGCAATGCAGCCAACAGAACGTGTTGTCAATCAAAGCCACTCAACAAAGCCAGTACATTCAGAAAAAACACAAAAGGCCCCTGTTCCAGAAAAACATTCAAAGGCACTTGTTCCAGAAAAACCTCAAAAGACCCCTGCTCCAGAAAAGCCCCTTGTCTCAGAAAAAACTCCAAATGCCCTTGTTCCAGAAAAATCTCCATGTGTCCTTGTTCCAGAAAATCCTACAAATGCCCTTGTTCCAGGAAAACCTTCAAATGCCCTTGTTCCAGAAAAATATCCAAGAGCCATTCTTCCTGAAAAATCTCCAAAACTCCTTGTTTCTGATAAACCTCTGAAAGTCCTGTTTCCAGATAATTCACTCAAGTCAGTACTCACTGAAAAACCACCAATTCAAAATCCTGTATATCCTCCAGGTAAGCCTGAATTTATTTTTATATATTTCAGGGCATCCAGTTGTAGAAACTCTGGTTCAATGAATTCTACTTGATCCATGCAAGCTTGGAAAAATGGATGTTAAAATGATGATTGTGTGTGTGTGTGTACATATTCTTCCTTTGTATGTGTGTATCTGTCTGTAGATTGAACAGTGAAATTATTATTTGTGAAAGATGAAAGGAAATTTTCAGTGGAGACCATAACCTCATTCTTCAATTTCTGTTTGCAGCATGTCCATCCAATACATCGTCTCGTCAGTGTTTGACACCAATTGACACTGTCTCATTCAAAGATTGTTGGCTACAGATGCAGCATGAATGCTTCAACTTCTCGTTAGCAAATATTGTTAAGAATCATTACGGGCCATTTCTACAGAAGACACCAACAAAGGTGGGTTTAGCAACACAAGTGACATTTGTTGTTGCTTTCCATAACTGTTTCTGATATTGGGTTGTCTGGAAAGTTTGTGCCGATTTATAGTAGCTTACCTTTCGACTTATTTTAGAACATGGTTGACTCCATAAAATAGGATTTTACTACACTTCCATTTAGAGCACAGTTTAAGCTATCTTTTCGTGGAAGAAGGTTTATGTTCCTATAACCTGTGTTAATTCTGTAACCCTTTAAAATGGAAGATAAGAAAGTTCGTTTTCAGCACTTGATGCTTTGGGAACCAGACAAAATTTACTGCAGCTCGACTGGGATATGTTACCCCACCCTCCATATTCACCAGATATTGCTCCTTCAGATTTCCACTTATTCAGGTCTCTGCAGAATAGTCTTAATGGTAAAAATTTCAATTCCTTGGATGATGTAAAAAGATACCTTGATGAATTCTTTGCTATGAAACCATCTCAATTCTGGGAAGAGGGTATTTTCATGTTAAAGGAAAGATAGAGACACATTGTGCAACAAAATGGTTCATATTTGGTTGATTAAAAATGTAATGGCAAGTATTTATTGACCTTTTTCTTTCCTTTAAAAATCGGCACAAACTTTCCAGACACACCAATTGTTATGATCTTTGTGTTTGTTATTGCTTAGTTTCAGATCAACCGTGAGTACTAACACACTTAATGTAGTGAGCATATAATGAGAAAGAGCAATCAATATGTTATAATTTACAATTAAAAATTTCTGCAATATTTTATGGAAACCTAAATTTTTTCATTGATTTATATTTAGAATTGGGATGATGAAAGACTGATGCTATTGTCCATATGTCCTTTATATCATACATATTTCTTTATTTCCAGGTTTTCACTATTGTAGTATTTTTGATTATCACACTCATTGGCATTTATGGCATCACACTTGTGGAAGACGGCTTAGAACTCACAGACATTGTGCCACATGGAACGGCCGAGTACAACTTCTTGGAAGCAAAATCCAAATATTTTGGATTTTACAACTTCTTTGCTGTGACAAAGGTTAATAAATATATAAGTATTTCTACATTTCTCTAATGACCTGCTTTTCATGACAGTGTCCTGTCCCTTACTCATTGGTCAGGATGGCTAGATCCTGACATTTCTATATAGATCTCCTTTTTGGTTCAGTCCTTTGTATGTTTACAACACATGTATGACTGCATAGTTAAGAGGTTTGTTTTACAACTGTGTGGTTTTGGTTTTCGATATGGGTTTAGTTCCACTGCATGACAACTTTGGCAAGTGTCTCTGGTTATAATCTTAGCTTCATCAAAGCCCTGTAATGGAAATTTGGCAGAATCTGACTATGAAGGCAGTCATAAATTTCATTAGGTGTTCTTGTTTTACCAAATTGTATTAACAACTATTTTCTTATACTTGCATGAGTAAGATAAAATATCTGTTAGATCAATTATTTTTACAACCAGATGGGTGACATTCTTCCATTAATCATCCATATTATGTGAAAGTTTCAATCAGGCAAACTTACTCAGCAGAGTTAAATGGTTTGCTCAGGAGCACAGCATAACAGCAATAGCAAGATCTGAAGTTGTGCATGCACATGTGCTCAAAAAGTGCACAGTACCTTAACTGTGCAGCTCCACTCTCATTTGTTTAAAAAGAAAAAAATTAAGATTTTGTACTTCATGAATAGAATGAAGCAAGATCAATCAACTACTTTGCAAACACCATACCTGCACACATACTCTCTCTCTCTCTCTCTCTCTCACACACACACACACTCATATAGGCAACCCGCTACAGGCAAATAACCACATAATAATAATAATAAAACATTGTGTACAGTACTCAGGTGCACTACAACTCATCTAAAGTGTATGTAATAGAACCAAGCAAAACCACTGAATATATAGTGTGGGTATTTATTTGGCAAAAAAAAAGATCATCCTGAAATACAATATATATATATATATATATATACCGGAGTAAACACATAAATGTGAAACAAGGTGGAAAAAAGAGTACTCAAATACCAGTGGTAGAGTAATATGCTTTATTTAAAGCAGCAGAAAATTCAACAAAACCTGTTACTGTCCGATGAACGGCAATGGGAAACTCAGAGTAACAGGTTTTGTTGAATTTTCTGCTGCATTAAATAAAGTATATATATATATATACACTCTCTCCACTATTTTCTTCTCTTCTCTCTCAATTTCCCTCTCACTCATTCTCATTTTCATTCTACTTGTGTTTTTCCACAGAATAACTTTGATTATGCTCACAACCAGAAGTTACTGTATTCCTATCACAAAGCATTCCAACAAGTCAATCACATCATCAAGCGAGAAGATGGTTCTCTGCCCACATTCTGGCTACAGCTTTTCAGAGAATGGCTCCATGGTATGCTATTTTAAATTTCTGAAATATTTTATGGAAACCTAAATTTTTTCATTGATTTTTATTTTGAATTGGGATGATGAAAAACTGATGCTATTGTCCTTTTGTTTCCTTCTTTCTCCTTACCTTGGTCTCATGTATTAATTTCTTCAGTTTTCATTGTTATTCATCTGAAATACTTTGCTTACTCACCATTTTTTACCCTTTTTAATTTCAGATTTACAAAAGTCTTTTGATAATGATGTGGCTACTAAGTGCATTGGTCCACGGAAATGGTACCAAAATGCTTCTCAGAATGGTATTTTGGCTTTCCGACTTCTGGCCCAGACTGGCAATGTTGATGATCCTTTTGATGTTAACCAGGTAAGAATTGACTAGAGATTCTTTTACAGATTTCAGTCATTGGACTGTGGCCATACTGAAGCATTATATTCAAAGATTTAAATCAATTATATCAGCCTCAATATTTGCTTAAGTCTGTTTTTTCTTCTGTTTCCACTAATAAAGGGATGACTAAAGAACAGCAATATGAACAATACCAGTTTTTAGATTTGTGTAAGCATAAACACATGCATTTCTATATGCTTATATATATATATATACATATATATATATATATATATGCAGACACATGCTCACACACATACATGCAATGACAGGTTTCCACATTATTAGTTTCCACCTACCAGATCATATTCTCATAGTAAATATAATTTTGGTCAATTCCAAAAGTATTGTAAAAGATACCTGCCTAGAGCTTTGAACCTCGCACAACAGTCATGCCTACATAGGTGTGTGTGTGTGATATAGTTATTTACAAACATGGAAGGTGGTTGGCAAAAGACAAAAAACAGCAGACAAAATACTTTTTGTATTGTTCCATTCTGAATTGAAATTTTGCCCGCTTCTGCTTTGCCTCACATTCTTCCAAGATCCCTACAATAAGTACTGGGATTGATGCAGTTAACTTACCTTTGAAGATAGTGCCCCAGCATGGCCATTGAAAAAAAAAATTATACACAGTATATTGCTTTTGTCAACTATGTAATACATAGCTGATATAGACTACATATAGTCTACATGAAGGCGGCGAGCTGGCAGAAACATTAGCACACCGGGCGAAATGCTTAGTGGTATTGCATCTGTCGTTGCGTTCTGAGTTCAAATTCCGCTGAGGTCGACTTTGCCTTTCATCCTTTCGGGGGTCGATAAATTAAGTACCAGTTATGCACTGGGGTCGATGTAATTGACTTAATCCGTTTGTCTGTCCTTGTTAGTCCCCTCTATGTTTAGCCCCTTGTGGGCAATAAAGAAACAGATATAGACTACATACACCGTGGTACATGTTGTATGGCATGTGTATATGGTACCTTAACACAATGGCATACAGCATACAGGCAGATATACACACTGTAAGCATAGACTCTACCGACACCTTTATATCAAACACTGTAAATACATACCTGAACCACTTAACCACACTGTATTATAACCTATACTATTTCTCTCTGTATTTCCAGGTTCACAAAGTACGTCTTGTTAAGGATGGCATCATCAACCCATCTGGATTCTATAACTATTTGTCAGCCTGGCGAGGAACTGATGTGTTAGGATACGACTCGGCTATGGGTGATTTCTACCCACCATTAAAATCCTTTGTCCATGACTATCGAGATAGAAGCTTAGAAGGTAAGCTTGAGCAACACAAGCAGATTTATGTCAGGTGGCAATTCAATAGAATACATTAGTCATTGTGGTTGACCAATTGATGTGACAGTAATTAAGAAGCTGGTATCATTTCCACATCTAGCTGAAGATTATACATGCAATAATGAAACATGGAGTACAGTGTGTCAACCTAAACAAGTTGTACTCGCTCAACTGTTCAGTCTATTTTTGGACCCTGAACTGATATGTAATTTCAATGCTAGAAACTAAGCTGTAACAGCCTACTTTTGTTTATACAACTGACCAGTAGAAGATTTCTATTCTGCAGTCTTCAATATCTTTCTGTCTCAGTTGTTGATTTACTGGCCATTTTATTTTCATTGTGGACGACATGCCCACTATATTCAACAAAATGACGAGTTGGTAAGACAAAAAGATAGTCGGAATGATGAGATTCAAAAAGCCAAGATTGCTCTTAATGTGTTCATATCATAAGGTTTTTCAACAGAAAGCCTGAAATCATTGACATGAATGCTAATAAAAGTGAATTAGTATTTGAACAACATCTACAGATGTTTGGTGGGGTTGGACCACTGATTACGAGATTCCTGTCTTCACTGGCAGCTCGCCTAGCAGAGGTAGCTGGTGAAGTTCATGAGGGCGCTTGGTTGTTCCAGCACATCAGCCTCGCCATCACCCGTGGCAATGCTGCAAGTCTGCTGGCATGCCTCGAAAGTCATTAGAGAAGTTTCCCAGCGCCACAATATTTTCAGCCTAAGGTGGCAAATTTTTTTTCTTTGTCACTCTTATGTATATATTTAAGCGTAAAGAAAATTACTCAGTGCAGTCTACAAATAGTTAACTTTAATGATTGTTTTCGTATATCACTGAGACGCTAGGACAAGGGGTTCTAAATGATTTAATCATATTTTGCAATCGTTTTTTAAGTCAGTATTTTGAGACAGTATTACTTTCTCTTAACACTTTTTTTGTAGAATTCTTCTAAAAGTTCATGTTGACTTTACGGTTTATATATTTCATCCCATTATATACCACTTTACCATATACCATTTCTTACCATTTTCAGTATTCAAATCTCACCAAATACAGTATGCTCAGTTGCCATTTTACCTAACTAATTTATCCAACACCAGTGACATGATTGAAACTGTACGAGTAAGTTCACATTTCTTTTCCTTTAATCCTCAGTTTATAGTTCAACCATATTATCATGCTTGCAAATAACCACTTGTTTTTTTAACTGTTGTATTTATAACGTTAAATTGAAAAAGTTGCGTGTAGGAATGAAAGAGCTTTGACAAACAAAAACAAAACAAATTAGTTAGTTGGATATTTATCCGTTCGACTAATAATAAAGAAAAGGAGTGGAATTGAACCAATGTTTGTGTTAATTAGCATAATGACTCTCCCTAGACACAGCAAAAATTAAATATATTGCTATCAACAAAACTGAAATCGAAAATCCACATCTTCATGTAATTTGAAATTATATATATAAATATATATATATATATATATTCTTATCTTTATTTCTTACAGCACATCCGTTCCATATGTAAGGAGTTTGAAGGAAAAGGTCTCCCTAATTATCCACGTGGGGTCCCTTTTACCTACTGGGAACAGTATTTGCACCTTCGCATGTACCTCTCCTTGTCTATTTTGTGTATCCTTATAATGACATTCCTTGTCATTGCTATCATACTGGTCAACTTATGGATAGCTGTAATTGTGGTAAGTATATTTTATTTTTTCCCTCTTGTTTGAATCTCTTCACACTGTTCACTCTTTTTGCCATGGGAACCACTACATGGTTACTGAATTTGAAAGAAATAGCAGTCAAATCTCTCTCACGTTACATATTATTGTCTTCTTTCTTATCTTCTCCCTACTTCCATATACTGTTATATATCTGGAAGCTCTGGCACAGTTTTTGCCTGTGTATAATCACACGGTTTTTATAATCAGGCTTAACTTTGGATTAATCAACAACAACTATATTTTCATTCTAAAGAATCAACTGTTAAAAATAGCTACCAAGTATCCTCAGGTCACATCCTATCATCTTAAAAATGGATGGATATGTTATATACAAATAAACAAACTGTGATGACTGGCTGGATCATTTTTGTTGATCATAGGCCTGCTCATTCAGAGCTAATTTGGAATTAGACAACAATACAAACTCTCTGTCTGTCTCTCTCTTTCTTTCTCTCTCTCTCTCTCTCTCTCTCTCACACACACACACATTCATGTTATCACACACATTAACCATCTTCTTTAATAATGTCCAGAATCTTTCCAACCTATCACATAAAATGATGTTCACTCAGTATGATATATTTATTTTTCTTTTGTAGATGGCAATACTGCTTTGTTTGGTGTTACAACTCCTTGGTTTTATGGGAATTGCAGGAATCAAGCTAAGTGCAGTGCCTGCAGTTACTTTGGTCATAGCTGTTGGCAT
This sequence comes from Octopus sinensis, assembly GCF_006345805.1. NCBI lineage: Eukaryota > Metazoa > Mollusca > Cephalopoda > Octopoda > Octopodidae > Octopus > Octopus sinensis. The sequence continues at coordinate 51,732,702 of NC_043003.1, read as the reverse complement.
TGGCATGGAATTTATTGCACATGTATGCATAGTAAGTATTGCAACAGTAACAACATCTGCATGGCTTATATTACACACACGAGCAAAACACCACCCCCACCCCCATCCAATGGACGGTGCTGATTTGTCAAACACTTAAACCAAATTTTCTGAAAACAATTTGTCCAACCGTCCCACAGGCCTCAACTTTGAGAAACACTGATTTAACCTAAATTTGAGACACCAACAAAGAAGAAATAAAGATAGACTTTTTTTCTATTCCAAAGAAAAACGATTTCCCATGGCTTTATATTCGCATTCTCACCTGGAATCGATTTTTGTAATTTTTTCAAGACTTTTACTCACCCTGATACCATCGGTATCTACATATCAAATTTGAGCGCAATCAGATGGAGGATGCTCGAGATCCTAGAAGACACGCACACAGACAGACAGAACGGATTTTATATAATAGATCTGTCATTGGTTTGTTTAAAGGTGGCTTGATTTATGCCACCTTACAGTTGGAGTATTTATGTTTGCCATCGTCATTAGTTATAGTTTTCGATGTTAGTCACTGCTGACATTAGTGGTGCTAGATGTAGATACTGGTCAAAATTATAGGAATTTGTCATTGGCTTTGGTGATGGTCACTGTAGGAATTGGTAGTAATAGTTGTGGTGATGGTCATAAATCTGCAGGCTTTATATCTGTTGATAGCAATTGTGTTAATGGTATGTCAAAGTGGAGGCTCATAGCTCAGTGTTTAGAGCATCAGGCTCATAATCATGAGGTAGTGAGTTCAATTCCTGGACCAGACCATGTATTGTGTTCTTGAGCAAGAAACTTTATTTCACATTGCTCCAGTTCACTCAGCTGTAGAAATGAGTTGCAACATCACTAGTGCCAAGCTGCATCAGCCTTTGCTGTTCCCTTAGATAACATCAGTGGTGTAGAGAGGTGAGGCTAGTATGCATGAGCGATTGCTGGTCTTCCATTAAAAACAACCTTGCCTGGCCTTGTGCCTCAGGGCAGGGGGTGTTATTGGTGATGTCAAGCAGTGGCACTAACTGTGGTGGCAATGGCCATGACTATGTAGTAATAGGGGGAGGGGAAGAAAGAGGAGGAGCAGTAGCAGCAGAAGAGTTGACATGTTGATTCTAATGAAGAGAAGGTGAACTGGGATGGATGAAGGGGTTGATAATATTTGTAGAGTAGAAGGTGGCAAGCTGGCAAAATCATTAGCATGTCAAACAAGATGCCTAGCAGCACTTTGTCCATCTTTACATTCCTGAGTTCAAATGTCACCAGGATCGACTTTGCCTTTCATCTTTTCAAAGTCATTAAAATAAGTACTAGTTGGACACTGGGCTCGAAGTAATTGACTTACTCCATCCCTCAAAATTATTGGCCTTGTGCCAAAATTTGAAACCAATATTTGCAGAGTAGGAAGGGATTGATGATTATTGTGGAGGAGGATTAAAATAAATATGATCATAGAGGTGATGGTAATTGATGTTATATGATAATGGTTACGATGATGATGTTGATAATGGTTATCATGATGATAATGTTTCATTTCTATTTTGCAGGGTTTCATCACATCTGTGGGCAGTAGAGACCGCCGTATGTTGTTAGCACTGGAACACACTTTCGTCCCTGTTGTCCATGGCGGTATGTCAACGTTGTTAGGGATCATTATGTTAATAGGAGCAGAGTTTGATTTCATTATTAAGTAAGTTTTCTTACCTATAATTGTTCTTGTTGTTTAGCTTTGGGTGAGCTTCTGTGGAAGCATGGTCAGTGATAGTTGCAAGAGAGAGAGAGAGAAAGGGCTGGTAGACAGAACTGTGGTGGTGGTTGTTGTTTAGTCGTAAATGCACAAGTCTATGATTATAGACATTGTAACCATGACCACCCCCACTTATCAGACATTGTATTTCTAGGATACATTAACCAACATGCCATTTTGTATTTAACATGGAAGCATGAATGTATGTGTGTAATATATATGTATGACAATTAGTAGTGGCTTTACTTCACTTATCAATTGCAAACAAATAATAAAGATATAAACATTGAGACTGTGATCTTACTAATTTTATCTTTTAATTCTACTTCATTATAAGATTTAAAAGAAAATGTCTATTTTCTTCTGAATCTATTTATATCTTTTATAGCAAAAATTTAGATTCAGATGAACATGGTACTTAAGTTGAGGCACCAGAATTTAGTATGGTATTATCCATACAATTTCAAAATAAGTTGATTAAAATTAAAATACTCAACAAGGATGTCCAGAGGTAATGCAGTACGCTCGTTTCAAGCAACTCCAACTACTTGAACAATGCAATCATTACATCAATTTAAATGCAGAGTAATCCTCAGCTGCATAAAGACATAGAATTTAATTAAATTAAAACAGATGGACACATTAGTATAATTTTACCTAAAATCTCCAAGAAGGTAAAGAGATAGACAAAGATCAGGAAGATGGAACACTTTAAGGAAGGGATAAATAAATTAATTACTAAAACTATTTTAAACAATATAGCGATTTTGTATAAAGTTAAAACTTAGGGTTATCAAGAAGATTTAGCATTGAGGTGAAAGGACAAATTTACTATAAATTAATTGAATTATAATCTAAGCAGTTTAATTTTAAGTTGTGAAGATAACCATATTGTTTTATATAAGCTAAAGTATGAATTTATAGGGGTACAAAAATTTAGGTTTATCTCAAGGCAATTATAAAGTATTAAAATGATCAGGTAGGGTAGAACACCATATAAAAGGATATAAAATAGCTTAATCACTAAAAACCCTGATGAAGTATATATACAACTTAGTAACATCAATAGAGAAGATTTATAGAAAATGTATAATAATTCAAGTATTTAAAACTAAAAATTGTTTTATTTACGAATGATCATACTGCACAACCTCTTAATATCCTTGTTGCTTAATTTAATTCATATCTTTTATATTTTACTCTTTCAGATATATCTTCAATGTTTTATCAGTGTTGGTACTCTTAGGTTTACTAAATGGTTTATGGTTTTTACCTGTACTTCTCTCTGTGATCGGTCCACCTGGTGAGGTAAGCTTGCAAAGAGCCATGGCTCTGCTTATTTTTTACTCCCCCAATGTGCTTCCTTACTTTCATTCCCCCTCCACTTTTCATTTGTAATGGATCCAAGATAGTCTGGTAAAATTGAATCATGGGACTTGGAGAGGTATGCCCTGTTTTTCACTGAGCAGCCTGCAGTAGAAAAGAATCTAAAATACCTTGTCTAGGAGACTGTACTACAATATAATTACTGTTTTAAAGTTTGAACTCACAATCTTACAGTTACTAATTCAGTCAGTAACTTCCATTTTTATATTTACCACATGTTATCAGTAACTTGAATTTGTTTTGATTTATCATAATAGATCTTTTTACTTTTTATTTATTTATCTATTTTCAAAATGACTGGACCACTAGCCATGGGGTTAATCTCCGCCAACAACTAATTAGAGCTACTGTGTGTAGCAGTGACTCCAAGCAAGACTGGAAATTCATCTCTCATCCTCTCATCAGCCCTATTGTAGCTTACCTATCAGGCACCATACTAACCACCATGTTCAATCCTTCTTCCTCAAAGCATTAAGGCTCTGGAATTCTTTGCAGATGTGTTGATATACAAATAGTTAAACTAGATGCCTGTATCAATCTCATCTCACCAGCCATGAAAGGATTGTGATGACCAAGGGCACTACTCCCCCACCCCCACCCACCACACACACACACACACACACTTCTTTTGAGTGGTTAACATCAGGAAAATCATCGAGGTTTAATAGACACTAACCCACTTATATGCAAGCATGAAAAAAAAAAATGAATCTAAAACAAGAAAGATAACTATACTAGTATTAATTGTGTTGACTTTGATGTTGTTTTTTTCTGCTTTACTTAAAGATTGTACCCAAAGATAATGGTGACATGATTGAGCCTCCTACTCCAGAACCTTCACCAAGGCCAAGAGAAAGACCTATCAAATCAGTGAGCCGGCATATATATCCTCGAATGCCTTCAGATATTTCACTGAGCACTATAACAGAAGAACCTACACAGTACTCCTCACATGAAATCATTGTACAGCCAGAAGTGGTTGTTGAAACTACCACCATTCCTATCACCACATCGTCAACACAGACCAAAAAAGACTTTTGTGATAATGTAAGTCCCCCTTCCTCTACACATATCTTTACATATTGTTATATGATTCCTTGATTTTCTCCTGAACAATGATTATAAAACTAGAGGTAATAGTAACCCCTCTGTATCAAAATGCATGTTACTGTGCCAATGTAAGTGCTCACACTTTTACCAGTGTTTTGTGCCATGGAAGGTAGAGTAGTAGAATACCAGTCAAAATGCCTTGTGGTAATTATTTACTTCCGTTATGTTCTTTTGGGGGTTTTTTTTAGTACAAATCCTGTCAAAGTTGACTCTGCTTTTCATTTTCTGAGATCAATAAAATAAGCACTGGTTCAATTTAGTACTTATTACTTGGTTCAATTTAGTCAATATTTCCTTCCATAACGACCCGAGGGCTTATGCATATCTTAGAAAATAAAAATATTATATCAAGAAGCTAGAGGAATGGCAAAAATCACTAAAGCATCAAACAAAATACCTTGTGATGCTTAGTTTCATCTCTTTACATTCCGAATCCAAAATAAACTCAAAAAATAAACACCAGTGAAACACTAGGAACCATTTCCAAAGTTTATGGCTTTGTGTTTGGGTGGTGGATTGGCAGAATTCTGAGGTCAGCTTTGCTTTTCATCCCTCTGGGTTGATAATAAAGTACTAGTCAAGCACGAGAGTTGATCTAATCATTTATTTCCCCTCTCCAAATTTCAAGCTTTGCACCTTTAGTAAAATAAATTATTATTGTTATTATTATTATTATTAATTCTACTTTCAGAATTTCTCTTATGAAACACCCCAAGTCCCCACCAAACATATAACCAGAGTAAAAGCCACAGCTACAGTCAAAGTTGAAGTGCACACACCTTTACCAGGTAAGGAGAGATTTTGTAGAAGATTTTTTTTCACCAGTTCTTATTGTAAGAATGTCTTAATATATTAAGGCTTCACCATTTCTACATTATATTGAGTATATAAGAGCTATTTCACCAATATGATCTAATTCTTTCAATTATTCATTCCAGGTGCTGTGGAGCAAGAACACAGTTATAAAAGCAAAAGACGGAAGCTTAAAGAACAAGATAGTTCAGATTCGGACGGCAGTAAATAGCAAAATAAATAGAATTATTTAACATAAGTAAGTTGAATAAGTCTTTTATGAAACAATACAACTGAAAACGTAATCAATCAACATGATAATCTAGATTATTACCCATCTTTAGAATATTTAATTATCCATTCTTTTGCACCACCTTTTCCATACAGGTATGAGTTGGACAAAGACTCAATACACTGTAACAAAATTTTAATTTTTTGTTTTAGGCTTTGATCAGTAAGTGTTGTTTCTTATTTGCTTCTATCTAGAAATCAAAAGGAATGACTACTGTTCTGTTAATATGTTAGGAAAAAGTAAATATTGTAAATTACTCATCTCTAACAACAAAGGAATTAACAGTATGAATTTGTGTGTGTGTGTGTATCGCATGTATATATATTTATGTGTGTGTGTGTATGTATATATATATATATATTTATATATATATATAAAACTTTTAGAAGACAAATGTATCCCGTCCAGTCATGTCTCATAAATCACTGGAAGCATGATTTCGTTTATTGGGATGTAAATTACTGATAACCAAAGTTTTTTATCTTATACTAAAAATTTTATTACTCCTTAACTCATAAACAAGCCCAAATCACAATTGTACTCTACATGTAGTACCATCTCCACTAAAATTTATTATTCTATATATATATATATATGTATATATAATCATTTACACGTTTTATTAGCTCTTTGTGCAGACCCAACGCTATAAATAAGGTAGATGATGAAAATCGAAGATCAAAACGATCGTTACATAATGTACATGTATTCCAAGCTTACTCTCTGCGTCCTATCAAAAATGTGAAGTGTTGGTGGCTGTATATGATGAGCAGTTAGAGTTGCGTCCCTTCACTGTGATTCATTTCCCTTCAATTGTGAAACCTACATTATTCTGCTTTGTTTTATATTTTCTGTGAAGAGATTAATAGGAGCCAAGTTTGAATCCCCATTAAAAGTTTTGGACAGTATCATCATCATCATCATCATCGTTTAACATCTGTTTTCCATGTTGGCAAAAGTTGGATGGTATGACGTAACTAGGCAACCAGGAGCTGTCCAGACTCCAATTGTCTGTTGTGGCGAGGTTTCTATGGCTGGATGCTCTTCCTAACGCCAACCACTTAACAGTGTGATGGGTGCTTTTTATGGCCCACCGGCATGGATGCTTTGTATGTGGCATCAGCACTTGAAAGGACAAGTCTGTATGTATGGAAGACAACAATTTTACTTAGCTGGACACGTCTTTTCAAGTACAGCAAATCGCCACACTTTCCAGACCCTAGTCAATTCCTCAGTGAGGTCCAGCATCTGAAGATTCTTTCTCACCACTTCATCCCACGTCTTCCTGGGTCTACAGCTTTAGTGGCAGCTGAAATAAATATAAAACAAACAGGAAAATAATTTTTTCAATGACTTTAAATTCTTGTTACTAATTAATTTATTCAATGATATTTATTTATTTTTGTTATCTTTTCAGAAATATTCATGCAAAATATCATCCTTACCAACCAGATTATTGAACTTCAATTTCTAACTACTGCCATCAACCCTCTCATCCCTGTTATTTAACTTTATCAACCATCACAGAGATTTAACTTCTGCTTAGAGCTGTTTACCAGTCATGTGATAATGACCAAGACCTTCTTGGGCAAAATGGTCAGCATACGGTGGAAGGCACTTATCCTTTGTGCAAGATAGGTTGGAATGTGCATTGAGAAAGGCCAACACATTCAATCTTCAGATGAAGAACTGGGATTGGAGTATTCGTCAACAGTAAAATAAATTCTGGTGGAAGTGTAGTGTTCGATAATTGAACAGCCACTGATAGTGGAGTGTTCAGCAAGAGTACAGCCACTGGTGGTGGGTTATTCGACAACAATGCAGGTAGCAGAGGAGTATTCCCATTGAACAGACAATAGTGGTGTGTTCTCCTATCATATAAACTCTACAATTGGAGTGTTTCAATAAAAGCGTACAGACACCATTTGTGAGTGGACTACTACCCACAGTACAGAGAATGAAAATATATGACAACAATGCAGACATTGCTGGAGGGTTATTATAAGACTAAACTACAGACATTGATGGTGTTAAGGGCATCTGTACAACAAGTAATGCACTGTAAATTCATAGTTTGTATCTTCCTTAACAACAACCACAACAAAACTGGTGCAGTATATCATTGTCATTATCAATATCATTCTCATCATCATAATCATCAAAATCATCATCATCATATTCTTACCTCTATGAAATGTCACACAAAAGAACTTACTATTACAAATGAAACAATTCAAGCAACCAATACATGTTGTGGCCTTAAGGTGGAAAGGAACTTCCTTCCAAAACCAAACATTATGACAACAATTTAAAACTGTGCACCACACAGCATCACATTGCACTTTATTGTTATGGGCCACTGGAATTATTCAGTGCATTAAAATGCAATCGCTATACTTCTACATTATGCTTTAAAGACATCACTATACTATGCAGTGATACAGACATACAACACAACTATAAAATAATGTTACAGTTCATCTCACCACACCATACTACACTATGTGACACTCACCAACCTACATTCATTACAAATTATACTACCAGTATCTGAAGCTGTCAAACCTCAATATTTCAACTTCGATTTCATTAATCTACAACAATAAAAACAACCGCAACATCATGTTCCAGAAAGTACAATTGTTCTGCATATAAGGAAAATATCAGATATAGCAGTGCAATATTCGTTGTTGGGATTCATCTACTAATTTTACCATTATTTATCATCATTCTGGAGAAGATGTAGTAGCAACTGCAAGGCTTTATTTTCATGAGAATTCAACTCTCAAACAATTTCAGGCATTGCAATGCATATGTAAACAACTTCCTTGCTTTTATTTGCCTGTTTAAAGAATTTGTATTTATCAATTCCTTCTGAATTTTTTTTTTTTTTTTCACACCTCCCTAAGACTGAAGAATAAAAGCAATATTTATTTAAAAATTTATTTTCAACAAACCTTAAAATGGGATGGAGGGAAAGAATTATAGTTGTTCTTTTGTTAATGGGTGGAATAATTTAGATTCTTACTGCAACACTAGACAGATTGCATATGTGTGGTGCTCAAAAGACTTCCTGCTTTCACCTGTCTCACTGCAGTGCAGTTAGCTACAAGACAACAACATTGCTGCAATTAGCAACTGTTTGCTGCTCTTCTATGTATATATTTATTTATTTGCATCTTGATTTTCTTTGTTTCTTTCGTATGAAATACTGGCTCAACAGTTTGTCTGTTGAAGGGCAAAAGTCAGAAACTGGGGTAGAGGTAGCTGTAAACCCTGACATTAAGAACGGGGCAACTCAGCTGGTCAGTGAATAATAATGAACAAAATGTTCTTTTTAACTAAATATTTGACACTGTCTCTGTGTCACATTTTCTTCATTATTTCATGTTACCAAATGGTTGTTTCTGTTGTGTCTTGTTGGCCATGTTGAGGACGATCATGGGGGCTAGCTGAAAGCTGCTTTCTTGCAGATGTTTGATTATCCAGGATGCCAAATAAAATAATGGGTCCAGCTTTGTTCAGATCACTTACATGCACATCTCTTGCCCCTCAGATTAGGAGTGGCATCGATGGTGAAAATGTTATTGTTTAGCACCAGGTCAGCTCCAATTGAGCATGCCTACAAGTAAACATGTTCTAGCTGTGACTATTTGGCTTTTTACCTTTTTGTGGTGGTGGAATGATTGAGTATAGTGTTTCTAGGGCTACATTATCCAATGCATCCATTCTTTTTTAAGCCACAGGGATGTAATTTAAGAGAAACATCTGACTGGAATTTATTGCGGGTTTAGTAATTAGAGTCACTTTCCCTCTCTTGTTGGCTTGCTTTGTTGTGGGGGTATTGGCCTAATTATATCAGAACATTAATTCAATACAGTAGAATAGATGCAATTCTTTAAGAATTTGTTTTAAATTTTTCAAGTCCCTTAAGGTGGAGGTATTTACAAAGTATTTGTTATACAAAAAAAATGCACCCTATCCATGCTTCTTTATTATTTCATATTTTAAACTTTTTTTTTCTGCTGTTGCAGTTGCCCTGAGGTTTAATGACAGACTAAGATAAACACATATGCAGGCATTTTTTTTTTCTGGGGATTGCATTTGTGTATGCATGTACATAGTGCACATGCACACACACTCACAGCATAATTATGCACATACACTCTTACAACACACACCTTATATATATATATAAAACAAAGTTAAAGTCTGGCCATAGAGTGATCAGTGGTTTTGTATCCACGAAAGCTACAGCCTATAGCTTTCGTCGATATGAAACCATTGGTCACGCTATGACCTGACTTAAACTTTGTTTAATACTTACTGCTCTATTCTTTAGAGTGTTTCTTTTTCTGATATATGTTATATTGACAAATATATATATATATATGTATGTATATATATATATATATATATATATATATATATATATATATATATATATATATATATATATATATATGTATGTATATATATATACATGTATGTATATATATATATATATACACGTATGTGTGTGTGTGTATATATATATATATACACACACACACACATACAAACTTATATACTTACACACAATATGTGTATCTGTATAGCTATATATATAAATATTTGTGTGTGTCTGTATGTGGATGTATTATATATTTATAAATATGTACATACATATATGTATATATAAACACACAACACACACACACACACACGTACATATCAAAAACTGATATACAATATTGTCATAGATACACACACAAATACAAATGCAGTCATTCATATATCAATAAACACACATTTATATATGCAAGTGTGTATATAAATTTAAAGATTATTTTTTTATGAATTAAATAGAAAACCATTTTTTTCTGTTTTCTACGGGTATATCATTACATCATCATTTTTGTTAATATTTTATTGATAACCATCATTAATACATACACACATGTGTACTTTATATATGTGTGTGTGTGTGAATATATATATATATATACACACACATATATATACATTTACACGTGTGTGTTACATATATATGTAGCTTACATGTGTATGTTTGTGTGTGTGTATATATATATATATACATATATGCATATGTGTGTGTATATACTGGTATAATAGTTACCATATTTGGAAGGATTAATCATCGCAGGATTTGTCCTGTTAGGAAGCAAGCTGTCTGCAATGGTTGTGTTCCCTGTATAGTGACCATAGTTGTCGAATGTATTGAACAATCTATTTATTTATCTGTAAATATTATAAATATATAAATGATATATTAAAAAAACGAAAATATAAAACATCAAAATTTGTGGAAAATAATGAAAGAAAATGTGAAAATGAAATAAAGATTGTTAAAGAAATAAACTGTTTTTGTTGTTTTTTAAAAATTTGATTTTAAATCTGCTGTTCTTTGTTATTTAAGTTGGGAAGGTATGTTCCAGTACAGTACCTCACGATATGCTGCTGTCCTTTATTGTTGCTTTTTTATATTTGGCATCCTGAATTCTGATCTCACTATTTGCTCAATACATTTTTTTCTGGTTTTACCACTTGCATCATTTTTCAACCAAATATCCTTCAAATGTTTTTTACATATCCTCCGAAATATATTTTACCCCATCTTTCTATGTACCCTTCCTTGCTTACATACATGCCATGTGTAAAACTACATCTAGTTGCTTCAAAGTACTGAAACAACATATTCATATAATGTATTTTCCATTACCCTTAAACATTGCACCCCAGAACCAGACACTTACTATACTTACCAATTTCTCTCTACAGATAGATATATGCTCTAATCTTCAAAAACACATTGCAATGTATCCCATTCTGAAGAAAGGGAATTTCTTTGGCTCTGCCAAGCATCATCCTATTGCATCATCCTATTGCACTTAATATTTCTAAGGTGGTGAACTGGCAGAATTGTTAGTATGCTGGGTGAAATGCTTAGCGATATTTCGTCTGCGATTATGTTCTGAGTTCAAATTCTGCTGAGGTTGACTTTGCCTTTTATCCTTTCAAGGTTGATTAAATCGACTTAATCCTAGGTTGATTAAATCGACTTAATCCCTTTGTTTGTCCACTCTGTTTAGACAACTGTGAGCAATAAAGAAATTAATATTTCTAAGGTGATAAGGTGACAAGCTGGTAGAATTGTTTGCCTACCAGCCAAATGCTTTAGAATAAGTGCCAGTTGAGTACTCTGTGGGGGCGATGTAATCAACTTATCCCCTCCCCCACAAATTCCTGGCTTTCTGCCAAAATTTAAAACCAATATTTCTAAAGTGCTAGTGACAGCCGTTAACTGCAATGTTGTTCAACAACTGGAATCTTTCTCATCAGTGACCACAAGTACAGGTTCCATAAAGCTAAATCCATCGGTGACCTACTATCATTTGTCACCCACCAGTGAGCTCTCACCTTGGAAAATTTAGTGAAAGCAATGATTTTTGCCTTTGATATCAGCAAAGACTTTCAACCATATCTCATATATTTAAAATATCTACCTATGTGCTTCATTGTGTCTCATCTCATGGATCAGTAGCTTCTTAACAGATTGTATTTCCCAACATGCACTGCTGCTGGAGTGCTTTCTATTCCTTACTCAATCAAATCTGTCTGACATCCTCTGGTGTTCAGTTTTATCCCCCACTTTCTTCTCTACATCAATGACCTACTTACTGTTACTTCCTATGATACTTCTATGCAGATAATGCCATCCTTCCTTCTCCCTCAACCTTCCCCATCCATGCAACATTTATATACAATCTAGACATCACAATATTCCTTGAACAGTGATCTCAAAGCATCCTCCAATAGAGGTGTATGAATTTTGCTTCTTTTAACAACAATCATCATCATCATCGTTTAACATCTGCTTTCCATGCTAGCATGGGTTGGACATTTGACTGAGGTCTGGCGAACCAGATGGCTGCACCAGACTCCAATCTGATCTGGCAGAGTTTCTACGGCTGGATGCCCTTCCTAACGCCAACCACTCCGAGAGTGTAGTGGGTGCTTTTACGTGCCACCGGTATGAGGGCCAGTCAGGCAGTACTGGCAGCGGCCACATACAAATGGTGCTTTTTATGTGCCACCTGCACAGGAGCCAGTCCAGCGGTACTGGCAACGACCTCGTTCAAATGTTTTTCAAGTGCCAGTAAGGCAACGTAGGTAATGATCACGCTTGAACAGTGCTTTTTTACGAGCCATCGGCACGGAGGCCAGCTTGTTGCTCTGGTAACGATCACGTTCGTATGGTACTCTTCGCGCTCCACTACCACGAATGCCAGTCATCGATTTTGATTTCACTTGCTTCAACAGGTCTTCACAAGCAGAGTTTAGTATCCAATGAGGGAAAGGTACGCATAAAGTGGGCTGGTTACACCTCTGACATAGGTCACATGGTTATGGTCTCACTTGAGCTTGCCGAGTCTTCTCAAGCACAGCATATTTCCAAAGGTCCTGGTCACTAGTCATTGCCTCGGTGAAGCCCAATGTTCAAAGGTCATGCTTCACCACCTCATCCCAGGTCCTCTTGGGTTTACCTCTTCCACAGGTTCCCTCATCCGCTAGGCTGTGGCACTTTTTCGCACAGCTATCCACATCCATTCTCGCCACATGGCCGGAAACACAAACACTATTCATATCATGAGAACATTATTGTACCACACACTCTTTAAACATATGCAGCATGCAACTAAAGCTTTCATGATCCCTTCAAATTTTAGGTCTTACTATCTCTTAAGGGTTTCTTCTGATGAAAGCAGATCTTTAACAGAACTAGGACTACATTGCAGTGACAAGCCCTTTTCTTCAGAGCTAAGAGATTCTTCAGCCCCCCGCCCCCAGTGAGTCCAACATTGAACTATTTTTTGTTCCCATATCTGGAACAGTATTACTGCTGCACCCACAAACATCCTAGACTGTATCTAGAAAACAGTCATCTAGCTGATGGCCAATAGACACAAGCCCAGAGGTGTACTGTCTGCTTCCTCTCTAACTTTGACCTCTGCTTCTGAGAGCTGACTGGTCTCATGGCACATTTACTAGAGCATTCCTAACCCACTCATCTCTTTCCTCATCACCCTTCTTATTTCTTTATTGCCCACAAGGGGCTAAACATAGAGGGGACAAGGGGATTAAGTCGATTACATCGACCCCAGTGTGTAACTGGTACTTAATTTATTGACCCCAAAAGGATGAAAGGTAAAGTCGACCTCGGTGGAATTTGAACTCAGAACATAATGACAGACGAAATACTGCTAAGCATTTCGCCCGGTGTGCTAACGTTTCTGCCAGCTCACCGCCTTCATCACTCTTATGTCCATCTCCCCAGGGCCTGCTCTAACTACATCCAATCCTTCATTGTCACTACCTACTGGAACTCCCTCCTTGCTCATATCTTTGCTGTAGATGTTGAATAGCAATGGCTCAAGAAGAACATTAATGGCATGAATCCCACCAGCTCCAGAATGCTTGTAAACAGTCTCTTTCTTTAGACCCAACAAATAAAAAAATAATTCACTTGTCCATACCAGTTCAGTTTTCCCTCTTATACATTACAGCTGTTTTATAATGCACCTTTCTTTTTCTTCTCAGCACACTTGTCCTCCATCATTCATACATAATGACATTACTGATATTACACATCCAATGGGATATACTCAACTCACTAGACATTTTTCTTTTTTTCATTTTGTGGCCGCAGACCATTTACCTATCAATTGATTTGATTGTCCAACATCCACTTGCATAAATGGAGATGAGCTGCTAGATGTCTTGCAAACAACTTGCACATACAAGTGCTACTAGTCAAGAACTCCACATACCGGAAGCCAGCAAGTGTATAGGGTCATCAGGTGAGAATGCACGCCGTTTTGGGGCCTACCTCTCAATGACATCAATTCGCATGCCCACCCCACCCCCTCACTGATACGAGGCCCTGCTTGCTAGATCAACTGGTTATTAAATAAAGCTCACTATTTCTCTAGCCATTGCTCATCGTCTCTTTTTAACCAAATCCAGTGGCTAGCCTTCTCCACCGTAGTTTGGATATCGGTCATAGTGGTATTGATTTTACGATGAGTTAGGCCTAACGATAACAACAGTCGTCTCACACTGTGTCCAACAAACCCTCCACATCCAACTTCGATTGGAAAATGCTCTGCTTTCCAGCCTGCTTCTTCACATTCCCCAAGGAATTATTATTAGGAGCCAACTCTCCCTCAAGTAACATCCTATGTCTTAAATTCAGTTCTTGACACAGTACATCTGAACAAACGAATATCTTTGATCAAAACTGAATTGGGACTACACATTAACAATAGTTTTAAAGATTTTTCAGTATGTGAAAATTTATATTTTTTTCACAAGCTTGTCATGTCAGAATTTGCAAACTTTGAAGTTCTCATCTCATCTTCACCCATATATTCCTGGGAGGGTCATGGGTGGAGAGTCCTCAAGCATACCTTCTGCAACATTTAAATCTCATTTGTGTCTAAATATTTTTGTTCTTTGAAACCACAACAAAACCCTGACAAACATTCGGGCTGCATCTGTTTTGTCATTGAACAAGTCTCAGTTTCAAAGCAACAAAAATATTGAGATTGGAATGAGATTTAAATGTTGCCGTGAAACTAACGATTTTTTTTTTTTGTGTGTGTATGTTCTTGAATGGCTTACAAACATTTACGAGGCAATTGTTTCTGTTAATACCATTATGCAGAAGACAGAATCGAAAAAATTTTGTGCCCAAATTTGTGTTTTCATCTTCGTTTATAGCACAGATAATTTTTCCTCTGAAATGCTGCCTTTGCCCTCCAGGATGCCTGAAGTTATAGTTGAAGACACTTGTCCAAAGCGCTATGCAATGGGACTGAACCCAGAACTGTGTGGTTGGGAAGAATATCCATTTTCTTGAGGGAAAAAATTGTATCATGCGAATTTTCTTGGTCCTCTCCTCACCCTCGTTTGTCAGCGCACATTTTTTTTGTTTCATATTTATTTGCTACATGTTGTTTTACACCTATTACACTATTTTTTTTTTGTGACCAGGTGTTAACATTGAGTTTTTGGATCCTGCGAGTTTGATCATGTGAATTTTCCAAGTTGTCTCTCCCCTCCCATTCACCAACATGCATTTTCTTTTCATACTCATTTACTACTTGTTGTTTTACACCTATTACACAATTTTTTTTTTTACCCAGGTCAGAAACTGGAGGTTAACCCCCAACTACACTCTAACTGGAAAATATAGAATACCTCATAAGAAATATAAATGTCTAAAATTCAGTGGCAGTGTTAATGAAGATGTAACACATTAATTGGATGTGTTAAACTGATCTTTATTAATATACATCGAATTATACATAGATATAAACAAGGTCAACACAGATATAAGAATTAGAACTTGCGATCCACCCATGGACCTTTTCCTTTGGAAATTTTTGCTTGCTGTACTAAGAAGTTTCCCCACCCCAGGTTTAGAGGTATTCAGGACTACATTGTGTCCGTCTTTCTCTGGTAGGGTACAATTAAAGAGAGATTTGGTTGTTATTACTGGTACATCAGATGACCATGTAGACTTTCCTCAATATAACAAGTTAGTAGTAGTAGTAGTAGTAGTAGTAGTAGTAGTAGTAGTAGTGGTGGTTCTTCTTCTTCTTCTTCTTATTCTTCTTCTTTCTTCTCTTCTTCTTCTTCTTCTCTTCTTCTTCTTCTTCTTCTTCTTCTTCTTCTTCTCTTCTTCTTCTTTTCTTTCCTTTCTCTTCCTTTCTTTCTGCTCTCTTCCCCTTTCATTCGCCCTTGGTCTCTTGTAATCAAGTATGCCTATTTTACATAGCATTTCAGTGATCAGCTAAGCCTTTGTTCCTATATAATGCATCTTGTTCTACAGAACATATGTCCTTACTTTATTAGGCAAGTATATGGTGTGATTTAAGAGAGCTTTAATCTCTATCTCTAGCTAGTTCAGTAATCATACAAAGGTACCTTTGTTTGTTTGAGAAATAGAAGTTTTTAATGTAAGCTGTTGGCTATTCAAGAAATTTGTGTTACATGTTGCTAGCACAGGAAATAACAATGGTAATCCATTAAATATTCTGAAATCCAGACATAATATAAGAATGTGAATATACAAAGGAGAAAAAAGAAAAAGAGAAAGGAAACATGAATGCTCAAATTTTGCTTACCACAAAAATCTCTAGAAAATCGTTGTAATATTGTAAACAATAACGACATTTAGATAATGGTAGTTATGTAATGGACAAGAGAAAAGGTGAAAGTTTAAGGAGGTAGAAGTTTTAATGAATGACGGATTTAACACATCATGAACAGAAAGGTAAGGTGTAACATTGACATGAGTTTTGCAAACAATTGATGTCACCAAACCTTGTGTAGGAGGAATGTTTGAATGACCTGTTTTTTTTACCTTTTTATTTCTTCTTTATAAAGCAATATGAAATAACATTATGCTACAGAAACAAAATTTCTTGTCGAGCAAGAAAGAAAAAAATTTGTACTGATCTAATTTTATACACATAGGTGTGTCTCCATGTTTAAGAAGCTGGCTTCCTAACTATATGGTCTCAGGTATAGTCCCACTTCATGGCTCTTTGGGTAAGTAGTCCCAGGGTGAATAAAGCCTTGTGAGTGGATTTAATCGACAGTAACTGATAGAAGAACAATGTGTGTGTGTGTGTGTTCATGTATGTATACATCATCATCATTTAATGTCCGTTTTCCATGCTAGCATGGGTTAGACGATTTGACCAGGTTCTACATATATATTATATATAAAATATGGGAAGAGGCAGGCTGCTCTTGCAGAGTGTACAATGACTGTCCAGTGTGAGGCCAATGCAAGGCCAAGGGTGTCATCTATGAAGCTGTGGTGACATCCAAGCATGGCAACCACAGTAATAGCAGCAACAGATCATTCAGCAACATCAACGGCATCGGAGGCCGTGACAGCAGTGGAAACACCAGCACTGACACAAACAGCCCCAGTGCAAGCATTACAGCCAGAGAAGATGACCATGCCAACACCATTACATTAGTGAATCTACCAACCCCACACCAAACATTACCATCGACAGTACCCCCATCACTGATGGCACCCACATCACTGGCAGCAATAGTGCCAATCCTATAGCCATGTACAACTACAACGATAACAACCACAGTGACTGCAGCCACAGCCATATTGCTGGACTCACACATCATAATGATCGCAGCACAGATGATAGCCCCAACAACACAAGTGGCAATAGCAACATTCCCAGGCCTGGAGTCAATCAGAGATGCACCAATAACATGAACACAGCCAACACCCATGACTAGAAATACATTGGATCATCCAGTACAGCATTCAAGTGATGCTTGTACAGTCACAGGTCCTCTTTCATGGTCCCAGAAAGATGATTCATCACATCTGTGG
>NC_043003.1:51644912-51707412 GCF_006345805.1 Octopus sinensis | reverse complement strand
CTTTACAATGAGTTAGGCCTAGCAATAACAACAGTCGTCTCACACTGTGTCCAACGAACCCTCTACATCCGACTTCGATTGGAAAATGTTCCGCTTTCCAGCCTGCGTCTTCTCATTCCTTGAGGAGGTTTACATAATGGTTCAATCATATCATTATCATGTAAAGTTTTATCCAGTTTAAATCTCTGTTCACTCTACCTGTATATGTGGTAAAGTTTTCATCATCACTTTTCTCCATATTCAAACACTTCCAACATGTTGAATAACAATGTTTTCCCACTGAACATTTTACATGAAATGTTAATTGTGTCCATGAAATTTTTTGTCAGAAACTTTTTTAGGCAATATAAAGTTACAGTATTTCTCTTGCTCTGTTGTTGCCAGTTTCCTCAGAATTAGATGCATTCTTATTTCATCTGTCCAGTCTTGGCATTCTTTTTCAGAAATTTGTTCAAATCTTCAGTAATATGCCTCGAAAGTGATTCCTTCTTTTGGGTCATATTTAATTCATTTATTGAATTTGCTACATGGTCTGATGATTTTTCAGGTTTTGTTACCAACTTCATTACTTGTAGCATTTGTTGCTGTCACATCTGTTGTTGCTGTTTTTGCAACTCCACTAGATCTGCTAACAAGTTTTCCATAATTTTACAGATTTTTCGTAAAATATGTACAACAAAAATGTTTGTTACTCCTCTGTTGAGTTTTTAATTTCTCCACTTGAAAAAGTTTTCAATGTTGTCTGCATGAATTGCCGTGCAAGTAGAGTGGAGCAATGTGAAATGAAGTGGTTTCGATTCCTGGTCCAGGAATCCATTAAGCCACATGTCTCCACACTTTACATCCTACAAGGGTGTTTCATTAACATGTGAACCAAGTTCAAACCTGCAGAAAGCAGCTGGAAACCACATTAGTGCATTTTGTCTTAAATTTGAAAACATTGTCACTTATTCAGGCTTGACTAAAGTTATTGTCTTCTTGGCAACTGGAACACCATTATGAGGAGTGACATCTACTTATCTCATCTTCTTCTTTGCTATCTAGCCTCCCTCCTTCACAGCAAGGCTTCTGTTCTATTTCTCTATCATATTCATGCCCCTCAATACCTGGCATAGGCTACTTACTACACTTTTATCCCCACTTCTACCTCACTCAAGAGGTTTTGTCCTACAAACTACTCACCAGTGTTACTGATACAAAGAAAAAAGACACACAGTACACTCTGTACAGTAGTTGTTGTTAGGAAGGGCTATGCATAGCTAAAAAAAGCCTTAATATACCAGCAATCAATCAAAATATCAGATTAGAATTCTTCACCAAATGTTGCCACTTGGACAAGTACTTCCTGAAAAAATGGAAAATTATATCATTACTTAAATGAATGGATCAATATTTAACTATCTTCTAGGAGAATTCATAGTCTCTGTTTCCCTCCTCAGTTTTAAAAAACCCCACATGATTCCAGTATATTTTAATAAAATGTGTTCAATGATACCTTATAATTTTCAACTTTCTAATTTTATGTGCTCATTTCCATACAGTTTCGTAATTTCTTTCTTCCTTAGCCATATTATTTTTAAATCATTCACTTTCTATATATTTTTTTAGCCCTTTATCTTCTGTAATTCTCAATACATGTATATGTATATATATATAGACCACTCTGTTAGGTGGTTGGTGTTAGGAAGGGCATCCTGCTGTAAAAACCATGCCAGGACACACAATAAAGGTGGGTTTAGTCAGCTCCTATCAAACCATCCAACCCAAGCCAGCATGGAAAACTGACATTAAATGATGAAGATGACAACGATGATGATAACAATGACAACGACAGCAACAATTATGATGATTTATGCTCCTTATAATTTTTAATTTAAACTAAAATAAAATATTGAAAATTGAATAATATTAAACCATATGTATCCTGGAATTTTTTGAAAACATGCAATCTAATGGTTGTTTGCCATAAACTGAACTTTGAGTTACAATTAATTATCAATAGCTATTATTTTATATCCATAAACACATACATACATAAATACATACATATTGGGTTGTCCGGAAAATTCATGCCGATTTTTAAAGGAAAGAAAAAGGTCGATAAATACTTGCCATCACATTTTTAATCAACCAAATATGAACCATTTTGTTGCACAATGCATCTCCATCTTTTCTTTAACTTGAAAATACCCTCTTCCCAGAATTGAGGTGGTTTCATGGCAAAGAATTCATCAAGGTATCTTTTTACATTATCCAAGGAAATGAAATTTTTACCATTAAGACTATTTTGCAGAGATCTGAATAAGTGGAAATCCAAAGGAGCAATATCTGGTGAATATGGAGGGTGGGGTAATACATCCCAGCCGAGCTGCAGCAATTTTTGTCTGGTTCCTGAAGCATCAAGTGCTGAAAATGAACTTTCTTATCTTCCATTTTAAAGGGTTACAGAATTATCACAGGTTATAGGAACATAAACTCTCTTCCACGAAAAGATAGCTTAAACTGTGCTCTAAATGGAGGTGTAGTCAAATCCAATTTTATGGACTCAACCATGTTCTAAAATAAGTCGAAAGGTAAGCTACTATGAATTGGCACAAACTTTCCAGACAAGCCAATACATGCATACATACATGTGTGTACATATCATTATCATGTAAAGTCCACTTCCCATACTGGCATAGATTTAATGATTTGACAGAAGCTGGCAAACCAGAAGGCTGCACCTAGCTCTACTGCCCTTCCTAACACTGGAGTATGCTGGGTGTTTTTATGTGGTACCAGTGAGATCACCAAGTAACTTGCAAGACAAGACCCTTCAACTGAATGGGGAGAAGTATTGGGGAAAATGGCTTTGTGCCATAAAATTGGCAAAGTTGTCAGAGTTTTGGACATAATGCCTAGCAGTGTCCCAGATCTTTGCAATCTGAGTCCAAATCTTGTCTAGATCAACTTTGCCATTTATCATTTTACTTTTAATAAATAAAATATCATTCTTAGGCAGTGTTGGTAGTAGTGGCATAGCTAGAGTATGCACCACCCAGGGTAGCCCTTATGTTTGCTGCCCCCACACCACCCCTGGGAGCAACAGAGCCTATGCAGCAGACCTAAAAGTGCCACCCCATAAAAGCATCACCTGAGACAGACTGCCCTGCCACCAACAGCACCACCACCCCTAGCTACACTACTAGTTAATGGAATATGTTTTGGCTCAGATCACTCCAATTTCAAAACCCTGACTCCTATCGCAAGAAAATATAAATATTTTTAAAAAATACAAAAATAACGGTAATGTGTTTGGTATGTTCTTGAGTGAGTACCAGAGTATTTCAGTGAATCATTCTTGAATGTCAGCATACCAACTAGTAAGGGAGAATTCATTAGGATTGAGATTGCACAGGAATTGAAGTCTTCTTGCTTTCACTCTTGCCCCCTGGTATGTTGGCATATGTGAGGGATAAAATGGACATTGGATCTTTTCGGTTTGAACGGCAGTTTTTAACATAATTTCTAGGAAAACTAAAAAATGTTAAACTTCGTATACTGGTAGAATGCATTTATAAAACATCTTTTTCTCTTGGCTTTATTGAGAAAATTCTATAGTTTGTAAGATATTTGTAAGATATTTTCTTCGATTTCGGCAAATTTGCTGGACATTTACTTAAAGACTACCTTTGCTGAGCCCTGAAAATCCTAGTTTTTCCTTAGTGAGAGAAAGCAAGATTTGAACTCAGAATGCTGCCAAAGCACATATATACATGTATACACACAAATACACACACACTTTTATCTTTTACTTGTTTCAGTCATTCAATTGCTGGGGCACCACCTTGAAGGGTTTTTGGTTGAACATATTGACCCCAGGACTTATTTTTTTAAAGCTTAGTACTTATTTTATCAGTCTCTTTTGCCAATCTGTAAAGTTATGGGGATGTAAACACACCAGCATCGGTTGTCAAGCATTGGTGGAAGAGAAACACAGACACAAATACATATACAGATATATATATATATATATATATATATATATATATATAACAATTTAATAAATAAAACATATGCATACATACATATATGTACATACCTACATCTATATGTATATATACATGCATATATGAGTACAGGACACCACAAATAAATGTAGAACACAACGAGAAACGAAAACATAAAATCAAACAAGGAAACGGACTTTTTTTTAACAATGAAAAAACAAAGTACAATACAAACAATACAAGGAATATTCCCCTTCATCAGCTGCCTCTGTTTCGACTCAATGCGTGTTTCGAAGGTAAGGGCAGAACACGATCCGGCCAAAGCAGTCCTTTCTGCAAAATGAATTTAATAAAATTCCTTTGCAGAGGGGTAAAAAAAGTGACAAGAACAGGACGTAAAAGCAACACACACAACAGGCTTCTTTCAGTTTCCATCTACTAAATCCACTCACAAAGCTTTGGTTAGCCTAAGGCTATATTGGAAGATAGTTGCCCAAAGTGCCATGCAGTGGGACTGAACCTGGAGCTATGCAGTTGAGAAGCAAGCTTCTTACCACACAGCCATGCTTTCTGCCTTTGAGTTCGAATCCCTCCTAGGACATTTATGCCTTTCATCCTTTTAGAGTTCATAAATCATGCATCAGTCCAAGGTGGTGGGTGGGTTGATGAAATGTCAAAGCGCATACATTTCCTCAATCCATCACTTTGGATTGATTCATGAACTCTGAAAGGATGAAAAGCGTAAATGTTCAAGGAGGGATTTGTACTCATATGCAGAAAGCTGGACTATATATATATACATATACACACATGCGTGCGCACGTGTGTAAAGGTGCGTAGGTATGCCTGTATGTATGTATGTGTATATGTATGGCTGGATATATTCGTGTGTATACATATATAATACTATTATACATAGGCATGTGTATGCTTAACCTTATTTCTGTATGTATATTACATGTGTAAATATGCATGTACGTGTGTGTGTGTCATAGACGGGGATATATAAATATATATTTCTTATACATACAGGTAATGTAAGGATGTGATTATTATATAGGGTTTAGTTGTGAAAATTCTCTAGGCCACTGCTATTTATTGCAAGTCAACCTGACAAATGGTTCGTCAAATAGATAAATAGTTACACAGGGTAGAGAAATAGGCCGACGAGTAGGTTTGCCGGCTGACAAACAATACACCTGTGAAAATAAGGCTAACACTTGTTGATTATTGCCGTAGTGGCCATCCATAGCGCGAGTTGTTCTGTCAGTCAGCTCTAACGTCAGGTACGGCAGGTGAAAAAAAGAAACACCTAAAAAAAAAGAGAACGAAAAAAAAACTTGACTAGATAAGTTGAAACAAGAAAAATGGCGGACTCGGATGAGTCGTTACAAGACAACGAGCTGTTTACACTGAAAAGTTTCCTGGACAATTTTGATCTTCCACAAACTGTATTTGTTGTGTCACCAGGTAACTGCCAGACGACTCCTGCTGTCGAAGAAGGTCAGTGGCTGCGTTTGTATAAAACTGTTATCCCCAGAGTGTTGTTGACACCTTGTAAGGCAGACGATGAATGCGAGTGGGACACGCACTGTGATCCGTCGGCCAAGACTCCGGTCACGGACCACGATACTATTGAAGTACCTATAGACTATCCAGCACGGTACGTTGTTCTTTCACCTCCACATGACGAACAAGAGCCGGACGCGATCTACGAGACGATAAATGATTTAATAAAGGTATCACCGCCATTATTTAAAGCGAACTGTTCGTCGTGCTTCTCGCAACAGAGTTTCATTGGAGAAATACAGAAAAACAATTTTGAGGCTGGAGATACATTCAAGTTTCTGAAAATCGTTCGCGATGGATATTTCGGGAAATATTTACAATGCCAACACCAAGACGGTCGAATTATGGAACTGCCATGGTCATGTAAGGGTGATTTTTCTTACGTTGTTGATTCGAATACCACTTACACTGTGGAACAACTTCTGGAAGCGAATCGCATGCCCAGATATCTTTGGCAAGCTGATGAATTGGTTGATCACAGTAATTACCAAGACAGCATCGTACGTGTGGGAATTGATTCCCCCTCGAAAGTATTCACAGACGACCCATTTTTCAACGACGATTCGATCGACATGTCTGAATCATATTTCGCTAATCAACGGAATAGTTTTCGTTCTGCGAAATTATCTGGAAGGAATATTATTTATATGGACATTCCTGAGATTTTTGTCCAGGTTTATCATACTAGTGACCCTACTGATACTGTTGATGCTGATCCCACACGGAATGGCGAATCAGACGTAAGGTGGCTCATTCCTCTTAGTTCTGACATGCTTGTTAAATGTATATCCATTCCAGATTATGAACATCCCAAAAATTACAAAGCCCGTCGTACATTATGGGAAGTGGCATCGGAACATACTCGACCACTAATTTTCTTCCCAGTCTTAGCCCAAATTGTATCTTACCCCGACCTTCCTTCTGAATTCGCCACTTATCTTAAACCAAAGTCACAAATAGTTGTTCGAAGAGTGGAACATATCGATAAAATTCTTGCGCGCACGGAAGACAGATTTTTCATAATTGGACCTAATCTTTATAAAAGTTTCTCTGCATTACCACGGAGATTTCGGAATGTCTCTGAATTAAGTATTTGCAAGGCTGGCTGTGAGCTGCAGGTATTGGAAGATGTGGCCACTGACTTTCCGAAACCAATTAGTTTGAATAAAGGAGATATAATCCGAATTCCAAACTTCCAGACCGTTGTCTATAAATTCGGAGGTGGCGATTATAAAATGGAATGTAAAGTGCTAAGATGTGAGAAACTAAATTCTCGTGGAAAATATGAGAAACTGAAGATACCTGTGGATTTAGAAATTGATTTAATTGAAATGATTGCAAACGAAGACAGAGAAAGATGGTTCGTGTCTGAATTATTCTACCGTCGGCCAAAATTACCATTGGATGTAGAAGCCGGGGATTTCTACCCAACAGTAAGTGCAGACACAGTGCTAACTTTGGAAAATTTTGTTCGAGACACAGTTGTGGTTGTGTCTAACACAAAAGATAGCCAAACAGAATCGACATTTTCAAATCAAGTGTGTATTGAAATTCCTAGTCGATATAAAATGGTTCTAGATCTTAAACAGGATACTGTCTTGCCAACTGACTTTACTTCTCCAGTTGAACGGATAGCCTTGGATGCTGAAGAACTATTTGAGGAAACGTATTTTTATATGGAAACTTACCACCTCCGTTTTCAAAGTATGGACTGTTTGAGAGATTCCGCTCAACACCATATGAGGTATTGACATTGTTATTATTATTGTTATTTTAGATAAGTGGTTCTCTGTTGAGGTCCACATGACCTTTGGAGGACCATATAAGATTTTGTCGTTGAAATTTATGTGCAATTAATTTGTTATATACTATTACAATACACTAAATATTTTATCAATTTTTAAATACAATTCCTAATATTTAATTATAAAATGTGTGATTTTGAGGGTCTATTTGAATGAAACAAGAATCAAAGGGGTCTATAGGTAAAAAATGGTTGAGAAACACTGTTCTAAATTCAAATCCCATTAAATTTGTTAACTTTGTCTTTTATCCTTATTAGATTATAATTATAATACTAATCAAGTACTATACCCATCCCCCAACTTATGTGGTCTTGTGTCAAGAAAGCATTACTAATGTTTGTTTATGCCATTTCATGTGATATAAGTTTTGGGATCAGCACACTTCCCCCTCTTAAAAGGAGGCGGTGGGAAAGGCAATGCTGGAACATCATCTTGTATCAATGTTGAAAATCCTCCCTAATAGTATTTTTAATAGTATTTTTGGGAGGTGCAGCTGCAAAGATGGATTAACTTGAGAAATAGTTCTTAAACTGTCAACTACCAGCTCCCCTACAAATTATTGGTGAAATTCCCCACCCTCCCCCACTCTTTATTGATGGAAAGACAAAATAGTTTGCATCCATGCAGTTCTTCCTTCACCATGGTATCAAACAAACCGAAAAAGTGTAAAACCATTTTGATTTTATTAATCACAGTAATTTGCCCATCCTCTTTTTAATTCTCACAGTCCTTTATGAGAAATACTGAAGGAGAGGGACTTTCACTTAAGAATGACTAAACTAGAGGGTTGTTCACATGTTAACTTGTATGCACCATAACTACTTGACACCCACTACATCTACACAATTTTCCATACAGATAACTGCCTTTTAGTTGTCTGCTCTTTTTTTCTTTACTCTCGGTGTGTTGAGAACAATGCTATGCATGGTGTTATATCAATGGACAACAACTAGTGAGACAGGTAGGTACAGTGGGAGCTCATAGGTGTTGATCTTGGGTAACTATATTAAAACACACTAGGACCCTGGCTCCACAAGAACCATTATTAGCAGATATCATAGACAAAACCACTATTACTTAGCTACTGACAATAACACTACCATACAAAGAGGACACAGCCAAGGCTGGGTAGGTGGTGAAGGAACTTGCTTTGCAACCATGTGGTGTCAGGTTCAATCCCACTGTGTAGCACCATCAGTAAGTTTCTTCTGCTATAGCCCCAGGCCGACCAGTGCCTTGTGAATGAATTTGGTAGATAGCAACTGTGGAAATCCTTCAAATATATGTGTGTGACTTGTGTTTGTTCTCCACCACTGCTTTACAACTGGTGTTGGCTTATTTACATCAGCAGTTTCGTAAATATGACTGATAGAATAAGTAACAAGCCTAAAAATAAGTAGTGGTTATGATTTGATTAAAACCCTCCAAGGCAGTGGCTGCCATCCAATGTGTGAAGCAAGTAAAAAGAAAAAGCTGTCTTTTACTATTGCTACACTTCAATACATGCCTTATGGAAGTTGTGTTGCAGCTTATCAGATGGATTGTACTAGTACTATGAAACTCCAGCTAGTCGCACACAGTGTCATGCTGATGTTGATTATGTCTGAGGTTCACATTAACTCTTTTGATACCAAACTGTCTAAGGCTAGCCTTTAGTTGTGTGACACAAGCCTTGTTTTTAAAGTGATCTGAATCAAAATCTCAAAGTTTTGTGCTGATTTAGGTTCCAAACACCAACTTAATAATGACAAAGCTATTTTACTAAATTCTTCATTATTTTAAGAATTAATTGAAGCAAAGGCTGTATTATTCAAAAGAAATATGGTAACAAAAGGATTAATGACAAACATGTTTTTGCAATACTCACCTGCTCATTAAGTTAGTTGGGAATACTCACTAGAGTTCAGTGACAATGCTGTACATTTGACTGAACCCACTGTTATGCTCATCATTGAAACAGTTGGTGACCATTTTACATTTTCTACTTACTATACAAAGACACTCTTGTCTCCATCACTTACATTAACACTGGTTTTCTTTCTTCCATCCATTTTCTCTTACTACAGTCTCAACTGACACAAATCTCTGTCCTCTTTACAAGAGGTGTGCAGAGAAGAGAATTATGGTGTTATCCTTGGAATATGCACTTTGCTTTTACTTTTACCTACAAACATTGACCTACAGGTGTTCCAACTAAGCATCAACTATAGGCTGGGAGGGTCTGCAAGTGTTATTGGTATTTTCTTGCATCCCTGACTTATAACCAACTTGTAAATGCAACAATGAGAGAACCATTATGTAACTGTTGACACGGTTAGAAATAGCAGCCAAATCCCTTGATATAAAATGCAAGTCTTTAATCCGATGTTAAATATGAGTAATGGTTGATGACAGGCTAACCCCTGCTTTGTTAGCTACGGACATATACACCAAGTTATCTTTTACATTGATGTATATATAGGGACAGGTATATGATTTTTGTAGAAGTTAATTGTTATTGCTGCTTAGCTCCAGGTCAGCAGAATGAGACAAATGTGCTGATGATTTGGCATGGTTGACTGGACAATCAACATGTTTTGGTGATTGTATATTTTAGCACTTCTCTATCAACATAACAAACTTTAAAGACTATGACTTATGGAGTAAGCTATGAAATTCTAACATTCTCTTGATTTCCTGTAATTCAGACTGCCACATGGTCCCAGCAGATAAAATGAAAAAAGCCTTTGACACATTGATAGAGAAGTGATGAATTAGTTAAATCAATTAGAACATAGGTTACAAGGCTTCATGTTTAATAAAAAAAATACCTTATTTACTTAAGTTTTAACATCATTGCCTTTGAGATAGTCACCTTGCATAGAGATACACCAGTCCCAGCATTCCTGCCACTTTTGGAATCTGGTTTGTAAGTTGTTTTCTGTAAGCGAGTCAAGGGCCTTTTGTGATTTGCTCTGGGTCTTGACTACAGTGTTAAAACAGCAACCTTTGAGCTACATTTTCATTTTGGGGAAGAGATAGAATTTTGTAGGTGCTATATCTGGTAAAAATGGTTGGGTGCAGAAGCAATACCATGTTGTTTTTGGCAAAAACTCACAAGTGAGGAGAGATCAGTGATGGGATGCATTGTCGTTGTGCAAAATCCAATTCTTTGCACTCCACAGGTCTAGTTGCTTTTACCAAATGTCCTCCCTCAAACACTTCAAAGTGTTGCAGTAGAACTCCCAGTTGATGGTCTGGCCCTTGGAAACAAATTCTCTATGCACAATACCACGTTTCTGGGGATTTCACTTGTGGCAGGCCTTCCAGATTGCTCATCGTTTTTCTGGGATGTTCTTTCACTTTTGAAGTGCCCATATCACTTGAAAGATTATGTATGACCCATTACCTCATCGCCATAAGCTTGCCAAAGCATGCTCAATGTCTCTTTAGCAGACTTCCCAAATTTAACACAAAATTTCATGTTGGCTCTTTCTGTCCATGACAAAATCACAGACTACATCATACACGTGATCATAAAAACACAAATTTCACAACTTGCAAAGTAAACAGTGATGTTACTCTGCACAGTGCCTCATGAAGGTCTCTGCTAGCTCTTGCTGTGCATACAACCATGTGCTGCCATCTGTTGGTGTGCTACAGAACTAACCTGGGAACTTTTTGATACCACCTCATACAGCTAGATTGATAGAAAGAGAGAGAGATTACACATACATACAAGCATAACTAGATACACAAAACAGAGTGAGAAAGAGAGAGAGAGAGAGAACAAATGAAACATTAATACATCTGATGACAGCATTGAATCACCATCTCCAAATAGGTGGCACCAAAATGGTTGTGCTAAAAGAGGATTTGTTAGACATGGTTATCTTTGATAAAGAAAAAGTCATGATAGTCATGTCCAAAATAGTTTTGATTATAATTTTGCTCAGTCAGGGCTAGCCTGGAGCTAAGCAACAACAATAACTATCAACTTATAAAGAGTCTTTTTTCTCTTACCATATACATGTATGTGTGTGTGTGCATCTACTAATTACTTCAGTCTACTGGAGGGATAAAGGTAGAATGAGGTATTTTTGCATCTTGGCTGAAACAGCTGTTATATATTTTCCCAATTTCTATTCCTGTATGTTATATATTTTAATAATTACTGGTATCTTTATATATTTTATATGTAAAGCATAATATGTTATACATGTATGTATATTCATCCCTTCCATTTTCTTATTGCTCTCTCTCTCTCTCTCTCTCTCTATATATATATATATATATATATATATATATATATTACAGAGATGTACTTGCATAGCGAGTGACATGATCTAAGATTGTGTGCTGGAACGAAAACAATTGCAGCGTGGAAGGTGTTTATAAGCCATTTAAGAAACACACAAAACCGTTAGATTCACTTCAGCATTTAAATTTAATTTGTCAAAATATTTTCGTCGCTTTGAGACCGTGATCTGTTCACTGACAAAGCTTCGTGCAGCATGAAGCTTTGTCAGTGAACAGGTCACGGTCTCAAAGCGACGAAAATATTTTGACAAATTAAATTTAAATGCTGAAGTGAATCTAACGGTTTTGTGTGTTTCTTAAATGGCTTATAAACACCTTCCACGCTGCAATTGTTATATATATATGGGTGGGTGCAGAAGCAATACCATGTTGTTTTTGGCAAAAACTCACAAGTGAGGAGAGATCAGTGATGGGATGCATTGTTGTCGTGCAAAATCCAATTCTTTGCACTCCACAGGTCTGGTTGCTTTTACCAAATGTCCTCCCTCAAACACTTCAAAGTGTTGCAGTAGATCTCCCAGTTGGTGGTCTGGCCCTTGGAGACAAATTCTCTATGCACAATACCACGTTTCTGGGGATTTCACTCATGGCAGGCCTTTATATATATATATATATATATATATATATAATCAGTGTAAAATATGACTTGGTGCATAAGATGTGTCAGTAATTAGCAAGGTAGAGTTTAGTCTATCATCAACCATTATTCATATTTAACAATACAAAATTTAAGGTTTACATTTTACATCAGGAGTATATTCCCCATTGCCTCTCCTATTCTGATGGGTATTTTTTAAGGCTACTAGGTGGTCTTATACTCCAGCATATATGTTATTTTCCATTATTCTTTATCTAATCATTCTTGTCATACCTATACTGCTTGCAGTATTTGCTCTGATTCTATAATCTGCATGTTCTGAGGTCAAATCCTTCTGGGGCTGGTAAAGTAAAAGTACTTATGAAGAATAATTAATTAAATTGACCGGTCAATTTAATCAGCTTATCTCTCGCCCAAAGTTCCTGGCTTTATGTCTAAATTAAAAATTATAATTAATACTGGTGGATAGGTATAATTAGAAAAGTGACAGATAAAACATTTTGTAGTATTAAGCTGTATACCTTTACACTGGACTTCAGATCCCACTGAAGTTGACTTTGCTTTTCAATTGAGTATATCCTTCTCTCCCCAAATTTGATCTCTTTTGTTTCTGTTTGTAATCATTATTGTAACTGCTATTGTTATTGTTGTCTACAGTTCAAGATCTGTATGGAGACGCGATTTGAATATAGTACCACAGCTGTCCAACATGAGGAGATCTTTATCAACATTCAGCGTCAATAAAGCAAACAAATTGCGGAAAAGCTTTTCACGGATGCGCAAGAAAAAATATCCATCACAGGGTCTTATAAGATCAGAGGTCAGGAGGGCTGAATCAGGTATGCTCCAAGATAAAAAAAAAACACTTTTTTATGTTGTTATTTTCATTTAGAGTTCAAATCCCACTGAGGTCAATTTTGCATTTCTTCATTCCAGAGTCATCATCATCATCATCGTTTAACCGTCCACTTTCCATGCTAGCATGGATTGGACGATTTGACTGAGGACTGGTGAACCAGATGGCTGCACCAGGCTCCAATCTGATCTGGCAGAGTTTCTACAGCTGGATGCCCTTCCTAACGCCAACCACTCCGAGAGTGTATAGGTGCTTTTACGTGTCACTGGCACAAGGGCCAGTCAGGTGGTACTGGCAAAAACCACGCTCAAATGGTGTTTTTTATGTGCCACCTGCACAGGAGCTAGTCCAGCGGCACTAGTAATGACCTCGCTCAAATGTTCTTTCACGTGACACCGGCACAAGTGCCAGTAAACCGACGCTGGTAATGATCACGCTCGAATTGTGCTTTTTATGTGCCACCAGCACAGAAGCTAGTCAGTTGCTCTGGCAAATGATCACGCTCGGATGGAGCTCTTAGTGCTCCACTAGCACAGATGTCAATCATAGAATTTGATTTCAAATAAAATCAATAAAATAAAATAAAAAAGTCAATAAAATAAAATATAGTTAAGTACTGAGGTTGAGATAATTGACTATACTCTCTCACAAAATTTGCAATCACAAGCGCAGGCATGGCTGTGTGGTAAGTAGCTTGCTTATCAACCATATGGCTCTAGGTTCAGTCCTACTGTGTGGCATCTTGGGCAAGTGTCTTCTACTATAGCCTCGGGCCAACCAAAGCCTTGTGAGTGGATTTGGTAGATAGAAACTGAAAGAAGCCTACATGTGTGTGTGTTTGTGTGTCCATGTTTGTCCCCCACCATCACTTCACAACCGATGATGGTGTGTTTACGTCCCTGAAACTTAGTGGTTTGGAAAAAGAGACCAATTGAATAAGTACTAGGCTTACAAAGTCCTGGGGTCGATATCATCATCATCATCATCATCATCATCATCATTTAACGTCCGTTCTCCATGCTAGCATGGGTTGGACGGTTCGACCGGGGTCTGGTAAGCCATGGAGGCTGCACCAGGCTCCAGTCTGATTTGGCAGTGTTTCTACAGCTGGATGCCCTTCCTATGTTCATGTAAAGGTGGTGCTCCAGCATGGTTTCAGTCAGAAGATTGAAACAAGTAAAAGAATAAAAGAATATGGTTTAGAAATATTATTATTTAGATTTTTGTGCAGTTGTTATTATATTTAGGACTGATCTGGCTATCAAACAAGTTTATTGTGAAGATCAAACAACTGCCTTATTTTGGCAAGGAAGGGAGTGTTGATGTCTTCTTGTGCCTGAGGGTATTGGCAAAGGGAGTTGTGTCATGAATGTACTTTGAAAGGTTAGAGAACAAAGTTCTTACCTTCAAGTCAAGTTCACATCAAGTACCACTTGAAGTTTGCAGAGGAAAGTAAAAGTTGAATGGATGGTGTGGTCTCTAGTAAATTTTATGAAAAACGAGGGAGAGTGGTGAAATTGATGTGATTAAATGGGACTACTCAGGCTGTGGCATGAACCAGGAAAAAGTTTTGCTTTTGACATTTGAAATAATCTGGAGTTTTGTGTGGAGTACCCCAAATATAGTTGTCAGCCATTTCAAGGTTCTTTCTTGTTTTACTGTTCTTTATGTTATTGATTTCACTCTATTACTTGATGTGAGTCCTCCACTGCTTTTGTATTTCATCCTTGAACTTCCTAAGCCCTTGTAGCCAAAAAGTAAAAATTATTATTAGCATAAAGGGCCATGGATTAGCTGATTCGTAGGATGACAGACTAATGTCTTGTAATATTTAGTTATGTTTCCTTATATTCTTAGTCCAGATTTTGCTATCTTCAATAAAACTAAGTAGCAGGCAAGCACAAGGTCATTTTAATTCACTATGACTTCTCCCAAAGTTTGTAACTTTGTGCCTTTTTTAGAAATTATTAGTTTGGCAGAGTTATTCCAGTATCATATAAAATGCCTAGACGTATTTAGAAGTATACTTTTACAATCGGACTTCAAATCCTGCCAAGGTTAACTTTGCCTTCCATCCTTTCAGGGTTGATAGAATAAAGTTCCTGTTTGATATGGGGATTGATGGTATCAACTAACCACCTCCCTCAAAATTGCTGGCCTTGTACCTCAATCAGAAACTATCATTTTTATTACTGTTAAGGTAATGGGATGGTAGAATCAGTTTCTGCTCCAGACAAAATGCTTAGTAGCCTTTCTGATGTCTTTATTTCTGAGTTCAAATTATGCTGAGGTCAACTTTGCCTTTCATCCTATCAGGGTCAATAAAGTACATTAAGTACTTGGGGTCGATATAATCAAATAGCCCTCTCTGCCAAAATTTTAGGGTTTGTGCCTACAGTAGAAAGGATTATTATTATTATTATTGAGAGAACAGTACATGCCATCAAAGTGACACTGGAGTATAAATATATGAAGCCCTATATACCCATCATGACTACAGTCTTATAAGAGTACACCAGGCACATGCATCACAACCATATGTGCACGACATGGTGATTTTACATCAAGATAAACTGTGCATGATCTTGCAGTAGCCCATCCTGCTCAAAAGGTTCCTGAATAAGGGTTGTTTAAAGATATGGAATAAAACACTCATACTTTCAAAGGTGAATTATTCAAACCCCACCAAATTCCTCTCAACATATGGCTATGATGCTCCCCCACTACTTCTGCTCATGGTCAAAGATGCACATATTGTCAGCCACTAAGGGACATGCTCAACTGGTTAAGATCAAGCAACTGACAAGCAAATCTGTGGTATTGAGTACAATATTTGCTGTAGCCCATCTTTTTTATACTAAAACAAAACATGTACATAATAACACTTGCTATCAATTAAGATCAGAAGCCATGAGAGCCAGTGCCTGGTACTGCACCAGGGCATTTATTATTATTATCGTTTCTTTTTATCACAGGTTTTGTTGGAACTCCTGGAGTCTTGCATGTTTAGTGGGCTTTCTACTTGTAGCTTAGGTACCATGGTATCTGTTCTTTTTAGCTATCTAATACTTTCATGATTATTCTGACCATGCCAAAGAGGCAAACCTTTTGTAACAGTTCTACTGGGCACTCTATTTCAATTTCCTTTATATTCCTCTTGATATCTTCTGATATTGTCTCCAAAGTCCCAACAATAATTGGCACTATCTTCACCTTCTTCATTTTCCATAGCCAGGCTATTTCGTACTTAAGAGGATTGTATTTATCGATTTTTTCACCTTCATTCTTGACTATTCATGGGTCAAAGGGACATGCAACATCAGCTATATAGCACATGTGGAACATCTTATCAACCACCACTAGGTCTAGTCAGTTAATGCTATAGCACCTGATGTATTTGGATTGGGAAATCCCAGAGGATTTTGCTAGTCTCCAACTCCACCACTCTCTGCGGTTTGTACTCATACCATGTCTTGCCTCTCTCTAGCCTCTCCTTTTTGCACAGTTTCCAATGTAACACTTTTGCTACCTGATCATGTTGCCATGACTTATAGTGGTTTGGGGCAAATCTAGGGCACTTGTTCGTGATATGGGCAATGGTTTCATCCACCCTATTACAGATGTGAAACAGCAGAGACACTTGCTCATTCCAAAGGTTGACCCTCTAGTTTGTGGCCAAAGCTTGGTCTTGCACTGCCAGTATAATGCTCTTGGTCTCTTTTTTAATGTTCATTTCTTCAGTCAATCCCACCTATTTTTTCCAGTAACTTCTGTTGTGGCTACATGAAATTGATAGTGTAGTCCCTTGTTGCGTAATTCTTCTTCATGTGCTTTTTGCACTTTTTCTTTTGTTTTACCTTTTTTCTCTGCTTTCAATACTCCCTCGTTCCTAACTGACACTAGCAAGGTTTCCTTATTTTGGGCTTGGTATCTCATTAAACTCTCAAGTTTGACACGTATGCAGAGTTCCACACTTATCAGTCCTCTTCCTCCATTCGCTCTCTTCATGTATAGGTGATTAGTATCTGGATGTAGATGATGGGCTCAATGCATCTTTAGGAGCCATCTCCTTTAGCTCTTCCTTGGTCCACTTCTTGATTCCAGCACCATACCGAACTGCTGTGACTGCGTGTGAGTTTATCACTGAATTTATGTTTCTAGTATTCATCTTTGAAGCCAATATTTTTCTCATTCACTGCAGGTACACTCTTTTAATCTTTTTCTTCATGTCATTGTGCTTAATTCCATCTACTTCTAATATTTATGGCTGGATTAGGGTTGAATTGCCTTCATCATTTCACCACATGGCAACCATGTACCTTCTGTCCTGACAAGCTTTTCTCTACTTGTCACCATTTTTTTTTAATTATTATTATTATTATTATTATTATTAGTAGTAGTAGTAGTAGTAGTAGTAGTAGTAGTATTCAAGACAGTGAGTTAGCAGAAGCGTTACTGTACCAGGCAAAGTGCTTAGTGGCATTTCTTCAGAATGCTTTGCAGCTTTACATTCTGAGTTCAAATTCTGCCAAAGTCAGCTTTGCCTTTCATCCTTTTGGGACATATAAAACGATTACCAGTTGAGTACTGGGGTCAGTGTAATCAACTTAACCCCTTCCCCCAAATTGCTGGCCTTGTACCAAAATTTAAAACCAATATTATGACCATTGACTTCAATAATTCATCAAGTGTTTTCTTTCTTACATCAAAAAGAATTAAGTACATTTTAGAACACATTCTAAGAATTATTCAAGGTTGACAAATACCATATGAGAATCCCTCAACAATATTTGCAGACCTTGGTATTGTTATTATATTGAGATTATTGCAATCTCTGAATGTTTTGACTGAAGTGCTTGTGCATCATTCCAATCACATCAAATATAAATGGAAGCATGAAAATGTATCATAACTGCTGTGATGTTTTTAATTCAGTAATTAAGTCAGTGAAATTCCTTGGCTTTTCTGCTTATTTCAACCCTAAATCATAGTTATCTAGTATTGCTATATTGATTATTTATGTATTGTTCACCTGACATATCTGGCTTATTATGTGTCATCTAGTAGTGTGTTTGCTGAATTTCTTTTGTATCTTTACCATGTCATTTTTTTAAAACAGGTGAAGTTTCACATGAATATCACAGAGTTTTAAGAAGTTTCAGCTAGGAGGTCAGTTATGAGTAGTACTTTATTAAAGTACAGTTTGGTGGGCTTGTAGCGTAACATCCAGGAAGGCTAATTAATTTATGCCAGTTAACATTGTGGGTCACAGGACTGATACCCTTGTCAAAATGTATGGGAATTTTGTTTGTGTCAGACTTGCCAGTGGAAAGCAACTGGAACAAGGTCATAAGAAAAGTAGACAGTTTTACCCAGAAATTGGCTTGGAGAAAATTATCCCTGAAAGGGCTATTCATCATCATCATCATCATTTTAACATTCACTTTTCCATGCCTGCATGAACAGGACAGAAGCCACTGAGACAGATTTTCTATGACTGGATGCCCTTCCTGTCACCAACCCTTACCTGTTTCCAAGCAAGGTAATATTTCCTCATGGCTAGATATGTTTTCAGAAAGATAAGAAATAAATGGTACTGCTTGTAAAATAGTGACATTTGTTTATAACTAGTACACAGTGTCAAAACAAAGAGACACAAATACACCCATGCATGCACATACACACACGTATATGTTGGTATACATATATATATATCATCATCATCATCATTTAATGTCCGTTTTCCGTGCTAGCATGGGTTGGACGGTTCAACCGGGGTCTGGGAAGCCGGGAGGCTGCACCAGGCTCCAGTCTGATCTGGCAGTGTTTCTACAGCTGGATGCTCTTCCTAACGCCAACCACTCCGTGAGTGTAGTGGGTGCTTTTTATATGCCAGACGAGGCTGGCAGTGGCCACGTTTGGATGGTGCTTTTTACGTGCCACCAGCACAGGTATCACATGTATATATATATATATATATATATATATATATACTATAATAATACCCTTGTGTTTTTCTCCATCACAACATATGAATGAACAAGAAGGGAAGGGGTGATAGATGAATAAAGAAGGAAGGGATGATGGCAAGCTGGTAGTGGAAGCGTTTTAACTCTGTGAGAATATGTATGTGTGTATGTAAAACGGAGGTATGTGAATGTTTGTGTGTGTGTTTGCACGCGTGCATGCAAGCAATGGAATTGGGATGATGAACATTCAATGCTGAAAAAAAAACATCAAACAGTGTTTAAACTTCAAGTGAGTATATGTGTGTATGTATGTGCATGTACAAGGGAAGTATGTGAATGTTTGTATGTGTGAATCAGCATTCTTTCAGTAACAAACGATGATTGTTGTTACATCTCAAAAGACAACCACTAGATAACATTGACAAGTGTATTAATTTGATTTACCATCCTTATTTATATATAAAATATGCCAATTAGCCATCATTTTTTTATGGTACAGGGCCAGCTAATGTAGATATACATAATCAGTATTCAATTATTAGAAGAAAAGAAAATGGAAAGTTGAAAGTTAATAATTATTTATTAATAAATTGATAATTCTTTCTTCTTATAGCTATTTCCATTATAAATTATAAATTTATGCTTTAAATTTGCATTTATAAGATATGAGCAAAATATCATCAGTCTACTGGTATGAACTAAGAAGTCAACATGTAATCTTTTAATATTTATCTTTTTTCTTGATATTTTGCTCATATCTTATAAATGCAAATTTAAAGTATAAATTTGTAATTTATTTAATGAGCGCAAATGGAAACAGCTGTAGGAAGTAAGAATTATCAATATATAAATAAATAATTATTAACTTTCAACCCTCCATTTTCTTTTTTTTCTGTCAATTGATTACTGATTATATGCTTAATATATACCTATTGATGTAGGGAAATTTTATTACCCCAAAATATTAGGCATAGAACCAGCATTTTATTGGATGTAATCATCCCTTTAAGAGGTTAATATATCCTCTAATTAACTTATATGTACATATATTATATATATATATATATATATATATATATATATATATATATTTATTTCCAACCCATGCCAGCATGGAAGGCAGATGTTAAACCACACACACACACACACACCCATACACTCATACACATATGTGGTGGGCTTTTTTCAGTTTCTGTCTACTAAATCCACTCACAAGACTTTGGTCAACCCTGAGCTATAATAGAAGGTAATTGCCCAAGAGGCCACAGAGTAGGATTGAATCTGAAACCATATAGTTGAAAAGCAGACTTCATAACCATATGTCTGCAATTACAAGATGTCAATTGCAAACATATCTGCCATTATTTATTATCATCTAACAGTTGTTTCTTGCTCCACTTTTCATCTACTGGAGCCTCTGCTCCTTTGATTCTTGTGGAAATGACATTCTTTATTGGCCAGAAGACTTATTTATGGTGAAGACCCTTTGCTTAGCGGGTTCAGTATGCTGTGGTTAATGGTGAATAGACATATTTTGAAGCTGTACATCTGCAGATATTGATGAACAATGAGAAAATATTATTATTGTTTATGGGGTATATTTTCCTGTAGCTTGTTTCTTTCATGAATCTGCAATAATGAGTCATGCAAAGTCGAAACTGAACACTTGATATATGGAATGTCATTGTGAATTCATAGTTCACTGCCTGTTGGGCAATGCAACTGCTGGTATGTCAACCCCTACATTCTATAAATGTTTAGCAATGAGCAGGAACAATGACATTACATTGGAGATTCTGAGTTCATTGAAATCAAATTAACGACCTATTCCAGAGTACTGTGCGTGTTAATGTGAGAGTGTTTGCATCTTCTTGGCTTGATAATGTGTGGTTATAGTAAATAAATGTTACTCATATCCAATGTTCTGTGAATCATATCTGGTCTTTGGGAAATATTACTTAGCTTAGAAACAGGTAAGGGTTGATGACAAGAAGGACATCCAATTGTAAAAGATCTGCCCCACTAAACTTTATACAAGCCATACCAGCATGGAAAGTGGATGTTGTTTGAGGGAGAACTTGCTGCTTTTTCTTGGTGTTTGTGTGAGCATTTATAGACTCACTTTTTAGCTTTTTTAAAAAAATGTTTCTATCACTCATTTCTGAATTGATATACTGCAGTGATTCGTGGCCATTTTTTTCTGTTTATGTCTCCCTTAAACCTATACTAGTCACCCAAGGGCAAAGGTTATTGTAGAGGTGGAGTTTTGTCAATCCTAGTACAAGTTTGGTGTTTGTTTTATTGATAATATTTCTGTAAAAGTTGATCTATTGCATTAACAGTGTTAGTTGTTGATAAGTTAGATCGAAGAAGGATTTTCCCACCTTAGTTATTAAATCAATAACAGCTGCAGGCTTGGCTGTGTGGTTAAAAGTTTGTTTCTCATCCGTTTGTTTCTGGGTTTAATCCCACTGCATGACATATTGGCCAAGTGTCTTCTATAGCTCTGGGCTGGCTAAAGTTTTGTGAGTGGCTTTGGTAGAAAGAATCTGAAAGAAGCTTGTTACATATATATATTTATATAATAAAATTAAGTAGAGAAATAACAATTGACAATCTAACAATTTATTACATCATATTATATAATATATTATACTATAAAATATAATATAATATAACATGACACATAACATAACCAATTAAAAAAAAACAAATAAAGCCAACAATTTGTTTTGACTGATATACATTATTTGATTTATAAACAATTCGTATCTATGTATACAAGTCTCTTCAAAAAGACAGATGAAATTCCTTATAATAGGACTGCTTTCATTTATTATATCATATATATATTTATTTTTTTATGTATGTATGTATGTATGTATGTATGTATGCATGCATACATCTTGACATCATGTGATTGTAAATGAACATCACCATCATAGAAGCGATATTGTTTGTTTCTCTGAAGTCTTCTTTGAAAAACGTGTGTGATCATGGGGAAATATTACCTTGCTCAGTAATAGTTGAGGATTGGTGACAGGAAGGACAACTGGCTATGTAAAATCCGCCTTAATAAATTCCATCTAACCCATGCAAGCATGGAAAAGTGGATATTAGACAATGATGCTGATGATAAAAATATTTCACAAAACAAATTATTGAGACATTGGATTGGCAGAATCAGTAATGTGGCTGACAGAATCCCATGCTGCATTTAGTTCCAACTTTTTACATTTTGCTGCAGTTATGTTTTTTCTTTTATTCTTATTTAAGTTGGTAAAATAAGTAACAATCAGGTCCTGGGGTTGATTTAAATGATTATACCTTTCTCTTCTCTTGACCTGAGATTTGTGACTTATGCTCATATGAGAAATCAATATTCCTTTATTTCATTAAACAACATCTGGAACCAAAAATTAAATTATTCAGATTTGTTCAAATATAATTACTGTCTTCACTTTCCATCCCTGCAGATAAAAAAACATTATACATCTAGAATTGTAATGATTCATCAGACTATTAACCTCATTTTTATGGTGTGATTTATTCAACATTTTAACTATCATTGTGCATGAGGAAGTGAAGGCGCATGGCTCAGTGGTTAGAGCGTCGAGCTTACAATCGTGAGGTTGTGAGTTAGAATCCAAGACCGGGCTGCGTGTTGTGTTCTTGAGCAAGACACTTTATTTCACGTTGCTCCAGTTCACTCAGCTGTAGAAATGAGTAGCGACGTCACAGGTGCCAAGCTATATCAGCCTTTGCCTTTTCCTTGGATAACACTAATGTCATGGAGAGGGGAGGCTGGCATGCATGAGCAACTGTTGGTCTTCCCTAAACAACCTTGCCCGGACTTGTACCTGGGAGGGTAACTTTCTAGGTGCAATCCCATGGCCAGTCATGACCAAAGGGGGTCTCAGCTCAGCTCAGTGCATGATGAAAATAATATTTCACTTCAGTAGTGTACAAAGAGCCCCTCAAGCACATTTCAAGTGGGACACATACAATGTGTCACATAGAAACTTTGGTACTTGAATCAGAATCTCTGCAAGATACTAGAATTTATACATTTTTATTTATAAGATAGTTTGGAGGAGGAAGTCTATGAATTTTACAGGCTTTTACTGATTGGTGACGACCATGTGCTCAATGCTTGGACTGAACATCTCCAAGTCTGAAATAGTAGGGAAAACATGAACAAGGTCAAACAAATTAGGGAACTTCTAAGCATTTGCTTGACCTATTAGAAAGAGCATAGCAGCCAAATAGCTCTCAGATCACACCCTACCATCATAAAAAAGGAACCACATATATTGGATAATGTTGCTGTAGATAAACTTATCATAAAAGATGATTCAATCACCACTGGAATATCTTTGATCATAGGTCTTTTCATGCAGTGCTGATCTGGGGTCAAACCTAACAATGAGGGTAAAGAAAGAAGCAGGGTTCTGGTATGAATACTTGCAACAGAGTGAACTCCATTAAAAGTATGGAAGACCTAAACTGGTATCATGCTCCTGTAGTCTAGAACAATTGATCCTCAAAATATTTGCTCAACAGTTAAATATTTGTTCACAGTAACTCTAACACTATGTGATACAGTTATTGCCTGTTAAATAGCTATTATTTGCAACAAGTCCTTGAAGCAATAATTCATAAATAACTTTGCCTATGAACTGACTCTGACTACTAAGAACAATTGAATACTTGATTGTTTCACTGTCTCTTTCACTCAATCTTTCTTTTTCTCACACACATACACACGTTATACTCTTGTCACTTAGTGGAATGCATTTTAATAATAACATACTTGGGTGTGAAGACATATGGCCTAATGGTTTGGGGATTGGGTCCATAATTATAAGATTGTGAGTTTAATTCCTGGACCAGGGGGTAGTTCATTCTTATAGAAAATTGATGGCTTTTAGAAGAATATTTATCAACATCAAATTGGATAAATTTGAATTTGGTTTTGTTTTCAATGCCTGATGACTGCAGTATTATTCCACAGATTGAAATTTGTAGATCACTTTATATCAGTGTCTGCTCCATCAAAGATTATTTTACAAAATTACTTTATAATTGCATGAAATCATATGAAGCTATAAAATCCTATGTTTGCATGAAATCTTATGGTTGTATGAATTGTTATGATTTGCATGATACTTTATGATTTGTATGAAATCTTATAACTGCATGAAATCCTATGATTTGTGTAACATTTCATGATTTGTTTCAAATTTCATGATCACTTGAAATCCTAGAAATTTATGATTGCATTAAATCTTATGATTGCATAAAATATGGTTAAGTATGAAATGAAATAACTACAGGAAATCTTTTATTTAAACGAAAATTTATGATTTGTATTAAATTTTATGGCTGCATGAAATTTTAAGATTTGCATGAAATTTTATGACTACATGAAAACTTTGCATGAATTTACATGATTTATATGAATTCTTATGATTGGGCAAATGTTATTAGTGGAAGATATTTTATGATTGTATAGAGTCAATATTATGTTTGCTTAGAATTACATGAAATTATATTGTCTGCATGAAGTTTTATGATGTATAAAGTCATATGATTTGTCTGGAATCTTACATTTGGAAAAAAATCTTATGATTGAGAGAAATCTTAATACTGGGAGAAATTATGATTTAAGAAATTTTATGATTGTATGAATCTCATCATTATATGAAATTTTACTAACTTTCTTGTGTCTTCTTTATATTTTTAATCTTGTTACTGCTCAAGTATCTCATTTCTCTTTCCTTTCTCTCTTTCCAGTTCTATCTGTCAACAAAATGTCAACAAACTCTATAGGCATCTACTACTACACTTGCTGTCCTGTTGTTACAGTCTAACTTCTAACAAAGTATTACTTTGGTCATAGTCTAATGCCTTTTATTGCATTTTCTCCCTATCTGCTTTGCATCCCAGTTCTATTCTCACTCCTCCAAATCCTTTCAACTTACCTTTTTAGTGCATATGAAAGTTCTACTTTCCACAATCTCCTGT
This sequence comes from Octopus sinensis, assembly GCF_006345805.1. NCBI lineage: Eukaryota > Metazoa > Mollusca > Cephalopoda > Octopoda > Octopodidae > Octopus > Octopus sinensis. Next base: position 51,682,300 of record NC_043003.1, on the reverse strand, counting down.
TGTTATATCTAAAATATGCTCCACTTCCAACACTACTATATCCACAAACCCTGAAGGCATTCCACGCCTTTACCTTCAAACTATGTGATTTTGAACTAGCACATGTTCCTATTTAAATTTGAAACCATGCCATCTAGATCTCTCTCTGCCTCTCTCTCACTCAGAACCACCTATTTGAAAACATAGAAGTATGTAGCTTCATCCTTCATCCCTCTTTGCTCCTCTCAGCACTAACATTCACTTCATTTCCCTCCTTTCAATGTTTCTAAAGCTGAAAAAGAAAACTGTCATTGAAGAGTGTTTCTTAACACTTTGATTCTCTTCTCCTTAGTGACCAACATCAATATCTCCCAAAGGCCAATGTCTCTGGGTGACCTGGCTCTCTCAAAATGGACTTGACATTGAACCAAGACTGTTGCACTTAATATTAGAAAAGGTGTTTAAGGAAATGTGATATACAAACTTCTTGGTTGAATTCTTTTCTTATATGACACCTCTAGAACTCATACATAGATGATCCCAAATGTCCCCTGTGGTCATGTTGTAATTATACATGCTCTTTTCTTGAATCTCTTAATTTCTACTTCTTAAATTTTGTCATCTTCCAAAGTTCCACAGTTTACCTCAATATTTTTCTTGTCTCACATTCAGTTATTCCAGCTAACCCCACTCCCCACCTTTTTTTATTAAATACAACAGCCATGGGAGAAGATATGTCTGTCACCTTCTAAGGTTTTTGCAGACAGGTGAGATTGAGATACTTGATGTTCAAGTTGACTATAACCTAGAAAAGAAAATTACGTGGGAGAAGTGGGAATTTCAAAGGGGATGCAGTTCTGAGGTAGAAGGGTTGGATGAAACAGATCTAGAAGGTAAGACATCGTAAGGATGACCAAAAGAAGAATAACAGTGTGGATGGGTAGAGAGGATATGCAGCTAGCTAGTTCAGGGGTAAGAGTAGAACCCATTGCTGTAGTGCTAGAGGAGGCAGAGAGGGGTATTGTGCTTGTGAGTTAGTGATCAAATCCTTATCATTGAAGTCCTTCACCTTGTTTCTGATGCATGTCTGTCAATTTTATATTGTTCAACAACACCAAATTATAAATGTTATTTATTTCTATGTAGCAGAACCTTACAATTGTCCATTCCCCCATCATTTTCTATCTGTAACCTTCAACTTCATACCTCTCATGTTTACTAGAACTCACCAAATGAAGGAGCCCCTACATAGCCACATTAACTGCTAAAGGTATCAGCTAAATTTCTTACAAATTATACTTTATTGTCTTAAAGCAAAGGAAGGAATATTAGATAATGTTGTCCTAAATATAATAGACTGGAACATCTTTGACTGGAACATCTTTGAAAATAGATTGGCTGAGTCAGGACTAATTTGGGGCAAACAATAATGTGAACCTAGAAATATTTGGGACCTTAATTTAAAGCATCTAACTATAAAAAGGACTTAAGTTTCTTTTGAGTTCCAAGCAGCTGTGAATACTCTACAAAGCCCAAATCATCATCATCATCTTTGTCATATTTGCTTTTCCATGTTTAGACCGGTCTACTTCATCTTGTTGTTTCACCACTCGATACATTCCCAGGTCATTTCATGAAAGCCAGCATCTTAAGATCAGCCTTCACCATATCTTCCAATATCTTTTGCATTCTTATTCTTCCATATGTTCATTCTCCATGGATCACTTAACTTTCCTGATCCAAACATCATCCTTCATATGCATCAGCACAGCTTTCTTTCTAGCATACTGTGGCTGATTGCTTTAATGCCTTTCTTCGTATCTCAACTCATCTGTACTCAGTGTACCCAATACGTTTCACAATAAAATCTTGACTTTTCTCTCCACTATAGCGTTTTAGTGCCATTGACATCACCCTTAACTACTTTATAAATATAAACTCAACCATTGATCAGTAAACCTCCCCTGGCAAAGGATCTTTACTTCTCAGTCCTAATGTTATAACTTTGATGTTGATGTTTTACCTCGAGTCAAAAATGACCCCCATCATCACCATCCTTTCCTCTCTTTACTTGTAGGACTACATTATCAAATCTATCCTTCATTGATAGATACAGTATTGTGTGATGTGAAGACTATTTAATCAAGTTGAGCATGGTGCTGTTGTTGATTTATTGTAAGGACTTCTTCCTCTACTTTTTAACCCTTCCCCTTCTTCTGATTCCTGCTTTTTTTCTACCTTTCTTTTTATTCTTTCTCCATCTTATTACAGATTCTCTTTCTCTCGATTTTTCATTCTTCTTATTTTTCATTCTTTCTTCATCACAAGATTTATTCTAGTCAATTTTCACACACACACACACACTTATCAGATCATCAAACACAATGCCTTTTTGTACCTATTGTGACTTCATGCATTCTTAATTCAAATCCTCTCAAGGTGAATTTTCCTTTTCAGGTTCGATAAATATAGTACCTGTCTAAAACTGATATAATCATGAGAGCCTTGGACAGGATGTTTTGGGGGTATTCATTTCCAGTTCTTTACATTCTGAGTTCAAATCCCACTGTGGTCTACTTGTGTATATTAGATTTTATCCATCATCTGGTTTAAAACCAAGTGCTGGAGTTTATTTAACTGTACTCCTTCTTTAAAACATTTCACTTTTCACCAATTTTAGAAGTCATTATTCAACAACTTGACATAATAATTATTAGCATATCAGACACTGCCTTTTGATAGTTAAAATTATTCAAAGTGTTTGTTATATATTCTTTCATGTTTTTTTCTTTCACTTGTTTCAGTCATTGGATTGTGGCCATGTTGGGGCACCACCTTAACCCTTTCATTACCTTATTTATTTTGAGATGCCCTGTGTTTCTTCCAATTAATTTTATATGCAATGAAGAATTTAATGAAATGATTTAGTTATCATTAAGCTAGTGTTAGGAACATAAATTGTGACTAAGGTTTGGTGGAAGATTTTAATTCAAAACTTATGAAAACAATACATTTGTATTACAGAGCCAGTGGCAGTTTCAGCCAGGCTGGTATTGAAAAGGTTTTAGTTGAACAAATCTTGTTTATAACTACAGTAAACAAACTGTACCTCCTCTACAGCAAGACACCTGTTTCTGTCTCTCTGTCACACTCTAACCTTTCATCCTCTGACACAAGATCACCTCTTCTAATGCCCCCCCCCCATCTTAAAGGATCTTTGTCTTGCAAGTTACTTGGTGACCACCTGTGCTGGTGCCACGTAAAAACCACTTAGTCCACTCTGCAGGGTAGTTTGTGTGGGGAAGGGCATCCAGTTGTAAACAGACATAGAAATCTGGTGCAGTCTTTTGCTTGGCCAGCTCCTATATAACTGTCTAACTCATGCCAGCATAGAGAGCTAATATTAAACAATGATGATGATGGTGAAATCAACCTTAATATTTGGACCCTTTTTAGATATACCTGCATAATATATATATATATACACACACACACTTCCATTCAGTTTCCATCTACCAAATTAACTCACAAGGCATAGGTCAGTCTGGAGTTACAGTAGAAGACACTTGCTCAAAATACTGCAAAGTGGGACTGAACCAAGTAAACCCAAAATGGCATGGTTATGAAGTGAACATCCTAGCCAAAGAGCCATGCCTGCATCTCCTTACGTTATTCTTTCAATAATTTTCCAATAATTTTAATGAGATATTCGCAAAAATGTAGAGAAGTAAATTAGAATTTTCTCATGGACAATTTTATATACTTCTTTCTAAAGTGAGTACACTTCTTGGTGGAAAGATGAAAATAATAGGCTAAAGCTCATGAGGTAGAAGAGGAGACGAGTATAAAACAAGGAATTCAATGAACAATTTGTTTGCTGTAGTTATAAACAAGAGCTTTGAACTCTTATCAGATTCATTAGCCTTGCCAGTGGCGATCAAGACACAGCAATGTCAACACAGGGTGTCCTAGAGTCCCTTGTGCTTATGAATCAAGTGTGTAGTAAACACACATTCTTCATAAAGAAGTTGTTCTGTGACAAAGCACAATTGTGATTAGCATATTCGCATTCAAACCTGCCAAAACATATTAAGAATAAATTTGCAGGTCATCATGTTATACACCTGTTTTTAAAGAAATTCTCCCCCAACACTGCCATATTACTACCTACTTGAACTTTACACTATTTGATGAATCAAATGCTTCAGAAAAAATACAATTTCAAAAGAAATTATGTATTTTGTGGTTTTCTGTGAACTTCAAGTTATCTGATACTCTTCGTAATGACTAATTTGTAGAATCATTGGTCCGTTGGACAAAAAGCTTTATTATATTTGCTCTGGTTCTTTACATTCTGAGTTCAAATTTTATCTTTCTTCCTTTTAGGGGTCATTAAAATGAGTACCAATGAAGTACTGGGGTCAATATAATCGACTGTTCCTTCGTCAACAAATTTCTAACCTGTAAAAAAAAATACCAAAATTATTTTTTGTACCTTATATAAGAAATTATTAGGACTGGATGGTTGTGTGGTTAAAATGTTCAGTTCACTACCACATACTCCTTGAGCCCATCTCTCCTCATGGAGCACAGGCTATTAATGACACATTACTACTGCTTTCAGTTCTGGGATGCCTTTTCTGCTTCTTTCTAGTTGGATCCCAGCTTTTTCAATTCTGCCTCAGTATCCTGTCTCATGTTACCCTGAAGGAAGGCCTTCCTCTCTCCGGTCTTGTTGGTTTTGAATTGCCATCGCTGCTTCTGTAATTTGTCTTTTTTTTTTAGGTAGGGGTGTTAGCCCTACACAAACTTGTTTTACTTATAGGAAAAGGTAGTTTATATTAGACTGACCTCTGTCCTTTGACCTGTCCAGCTTGGGAGGCCTTACCAAGAGCTTGCACTCCTCTGGCATTGCTCTTAGGGTCATTAACCCTTTAGTGTTTAAATTGACCATATCTGACTCAGCTATTCCAGTTATTTTACATTCAAACTGGTAAGATTCAGCCTCTTACGCCTTTCATTCAAGCATTCTTTCCCATAAACTGAGTGTATGTTTCGAGTCACTTCGGCTGCAGAGTTTCCTTTTTTGTACTCATAAAGCATTATGTGCCACAAATGCTCTTTGGATACTTCCATGTTAGAAAGGGTTTTAATCAAAGAAATTTTTATTTTATTATTCTGTAAAATAATATTTAATTAATTTAAATGTACACAAATGCATAAAAATAATTTTTAATTCCATTAGACATTCTAAAATACTATTAAATTTCATTAAATTTTAAAAAAGGTAAAATCAGACACAATTTATTGGATGACTTGATACTAACCCTTTGCCTCCAGATTTCAGTCTGTATGCCTATAGAAGAAAGGATTATTATTATAATTCAGTATCTAAGAGCTGATATCTAGTTTTTATTTCCATTAAGTATGACACCTTGGTTGGAATACTTTGCAACCAAATGCTCTTAGGTTCAATGCCACTGTGCCACACCTGAGCAAGTGTCTTCTACTCTGGCCTCAAGCCAACTAATGCCATGTAAGTGAATTTGGTAGTTGAAAACTGTGTTGAATCCTATCATATATGTTGAGAGAGAGAGAAAGAGAGACTGATGTATATGTGTGTGTCTGTGCTTAAATTTGTCCACCCCAATTATTGATTTATTTACATTCCTGTAACTTAGCAATTTGGCAAAAGAAATTCATTGAATAAGTACCAGGCTTAAAAAATAAGTATTGGTGTTGATTTGTTTAAGTAAATCTTTCAAGGCTGTGTCCCAAATAGGTTGTGACCTAAGGACTAAAACAAATAAGAGCACTCAGTGCAAACTTCTGCCAAAGCAACACCAATGTCCTCTCAGGGATTAGCCAGAGATGATTTTTAAATTGAGAATGTCTGAAATAAACTCAAGTGCTCTCACAAATGAGAATACTAAAAATGAACCCAACCACTCTCAAAAATTAAGTATAAAAAAAACGGAAAATAATCCAGAATCTTTATACAATACTGGATTGATCCCTAAGTCTAATCAGTTCATGCCAGTCACAAGGCCAAATATCTCTGAAAGTTTCATGTGAATCCATCCAGCGGTTCTTGAGATATCTTGTCCACGGACAAACAAATATGACTGAAAAACAATACTCCCACCTACGCTAAGGTGGAGGTAATAAAAGATAATAGATAGTTCAACAAAGCAGCTTAACCCGTTGGTATTTAAACCGGCCATAACTGGCCCAAATAGTCTACATATTTTATGTTCAGACCTGGATTCTCACACCTACCTTATAATGTCATTCTAAAACTAAACAATCATATCATTAATATCTTGAAGCTACAAGATAATGCATAATTAATTCAAAACAATATGAATAAGTAATTATTGCATTTGACAGAGAAATCTGAATGCATCCTTTAAGGATGCCTTAAACAACAAATGATGAAGCCTAATTATTTTCTGAGGCAATGACAAAAGAGCGAGATCTCTGGAGATATGCTGTGACTGCAAAGACATCACAAATAATGTGAGTTCATGGCTGTTTCCTGCACCAATTTCACATAGCCCCAGCCCATCAAAAGTACCTTGGATTACAGAACGACCTGCTGTGCTTACCTTGGATCGTAGAGTGATCTGCTGTGCTTGAGGAGACCTATTGTGTCAAGTACATCAACATCAGAATAAATATCAAATGGAAATTGTAGTTGTTATACCTGTGGCGGTGGTACGTAAAAAGCACCATCCTAATATGGCCGATGCCAGCGCCACCTTGACTGACTTCTGTGCCGGTGGCACGTAAAAAGCACCAACCGATTGTGGCTGCTGCCAGCCTCCCCTGGCACCTGTGCTGGTGGCACATAAAAAGCACCCACTTCACTCACAGAGTGGTTGGCGTTAGGAAGGGCATCCAGCTGTAGAAACACTGCCAGATCAGACTGGAGCCTGGTGCAGCCTCCTGGTTTCCTAGACCTCGGTCAAACCGTCCAACCCGTGCTAGCACAGAAAACAGACGTTAAACGACGACGACAATGACAATGATTTACAGTAATTTGTAGCATTGTCATTAGTCATTCAAATTACTGTGATATAGCCACATACACCTGTGACACTGTAAGTTGTTGTTATGTCCCTAGGTTCACTTTGTCCATCCACCCATCTTCTCTGCTTTCCCTGGGAGGGTTGGTGGGGTTGAGTCTTTCGGCACCTCCTCCGTAAAGTGCCTGCAGAAGCAACTGTCATTACACTTTCTGGTTGGATTTTCAAATGTGACCAGCTGAGATTATGGACATTATACAACCATCTTGTTCTAAGGTCTCCTGCCAGTTGGTTGGCTTGAAGAATCTGCCTTGTGATTCTTTCGTGTGATATTCTAATCACATTTCTATTGTATTAGAGATGTGGCCTCTCAATGTTAAGAAGTAGCAGTTTGATCTGGAGAGACTCCCTGATCTTTGAGCTATGCATCCTATCAAATAACATAACTCCAGAGGTCCCTTGAAAGAACCTTATTTTGGCTTCTTGTTTTTGCAATTGTACTCTTTCAGTCATTACCGGACATTAACTACCACAAGTGAGGATAGACACGGTAACCGACACAGTAACCATATTGAAGATAGCAAGTTTGGGTTTTTTTTTACCAACACTTGTCTTCTAAGAATCAGTTGCAGGAGCTGACACATTTCTATTTGTACCACCCCAAATTGCTGTAGTATCTTTAGTTACAGTCTGTGATAAATCAAAATTACTATGGTGCTGCTAGACATTTCATACTGAACCCATTCGCTTTTATCGGTCAAGTCAGAACCTTCTATGACAGTGAAATGAAAGCAAACAAAACTCCATACTGTACTACAACAACAGTATTTCCTATTGCACTGCCATTGGAGAAAATACCACTCCCTGCCATTTTCTATAGCACTATTATCACAGCAAATACCACTCCCTGGTGTGTCACTAATAGAGTATTTTTCTGATACTATTATCAGAAAAAAGAAAAGCACTACTACCATCACCACCACCACCACCACCACCACTACCATCACTTCAGCCAATGTTCAAAACAACCACTCAAAGAGCAAGTTCATTGGTACATCTCTTGCAACAGTGTGTACTATGTATATGGTGAGGAATAATTGTGCTTATAATATGAATAAAATTTATCATATATCTCAAGGGGAATTCATTGTGGTAATTTTGTTTAAATAAATATCACTACATTTAACCTAAAGGAATACATGCATGCACACACACACACACACAATGAGTAAGAATATGTGAAAAAAAAAAAAGGTATATAATAGATACAGACATTTATGTTCAGACTGGATTACATAACTAAAATCTAACATTGAATGAAGGAAGACTGATTACAGGTAAATAAAAGATACCTATATATATATGTATATATATATGTATATATATGTATATATATGGGTTTTTTCCTTGTGTAGCTTGTCCTGTAACTGTTTTTTTCGTTTTCTTGTTTTTTGTTTTTCGTTTTCTTGTTTTTGTTTTTTTGTTTTTCCCGTTTCTATGTCTTGTTGTGGTGTCCTGTACTCACGTACAATTATTTATATATGCATGTATATATACATGTAGATGTAGGTACGTACATATATGTTTGTATGTATGCATATATTTTTATTTATCACCTATATATATATATATATATATATATATATATAATGGGAGGCAAGGTTCACGATATCGGATGAATATCACCTTCTCCCATTAAAATTGTTCTTTGTGTTATTTCAGGCTCCAGCAGGCGAGGAAAGATGACTCAAGTGGAAATGAAAATTCACAACCAGTTTTATTTACATAGTTACACAGAAGTGAATATGTACTGAGATATCGAAAAGGAGATCCCACAGAGAGTAAGGGTCGGATGGAAGGCATTTAATGGCATAAGGGATGTGCTCAAGGTAAGGTTGGACAGGACCACCCACACCAACCTCAACAGTACAGTTCTACCTGCTATGTTATATGGTTGGGAAACATGGGCTACAACAAAGAGAGAAGAGCAGAGACTGGTAATGGCTCAAAGAGCCATGCAGAGGTCAATGCTTGGTATCTCGTTGAGAGAGCACATCAGTAGCGAGATTATCAGAACGAAGTCCAGCATGAGGGATGTCATCGTAGAGTATACACGCAGCAAGTTTAGATGGGCTGGACGTGTCGCCCAGCTCACCGATAATCGATGGACCCGTGCAGTTGTCAAGTGGTACCTGCAGAGCGGAAACGACCACCTGGAAGGCCTCCACGACGGTGGAGTTACGATTTCAGGGGGACTATTGGGATCACATGGATGAGAAAGGCACAATCCAGAGAGGAGTGGACATATATATATATACATACACACAAATATATATATATATACACAAATATATATATATCATCATCATCATCATCGTTTAACGTCCGTTTTCCATGCTAGCATGGGTTGGACGGTTCGACCGAGGTCTGGAAAGCCAGGAGGCTGCACCAGGCTCCAGTCTGATCTGGCAGTGTTTCTACAGCTTGATGCCCTTCCTAATGCCAACCACTCCATGGGTGTAGTGGGTGCTTTTTATGTGCCACTGGCACAGGTATCACAACTACAATTTCCATTTGAATTTTTGATGTTGATGTACTTGACTCAGTAGGTCTCCTCAAGCACAGTGTGTGTATATATATATCATCGTCATCATCACAGTGTGTGTATATATATCATTGTCATCATCACAGTGTGTGTGTATATATATATATATTATATATATATATATCATCGTCATCATTATTTAACGACCGCTTTCCATGCTAGCATGGGTTGGACGATTTGACTGAGGACTGGCAAACCAGATGGCTTTGCCAGGTTCCAATCTGATCTGGCAGAGCTTCCACAGCTGGATACCCTTCCTAATACCAGAAGCCAAGCAGTAATCCTACTCGGATGGAGCTGTTAACGCTCCACAGGCACGGGTGCCAGTCATCAAATTTGGTTCAATTTCGAGTTCACTTGCCCCATATATACATATATATATATATATATGTATATATATATATATATATACACATACATATACAAGATAACAGTATATATACAAGATAACAGTAAATGAATTGATTGCATCACAATCCTTAACATTTATGTATTAACTTTGTTGGGTACTTCACTTGCAGTATATTGGATATATGTTATCCCATGGAGGGTTGCATTTACAACCCCTATCTCAATTCGTATATATATATATTCTAGCAAAAACTGTCCAATGAACGGCAACGGGAAACTCAGAGTAACAGGTTTTGTTGAATTTTCTGCTGCTTTAAATAAAGTATATATATTTTGTTATATATATATATATATATATATATATATATATACATACATACATACATATATACATACATATACAAGGTTCCGGGTTCAGTCCCACTGCATGGCACCTTGGGCAAGTGTCTTCTACTATAGCCTCAGGCCGACCAAAGCCTTGTGAGTGGATTTGGTAGACGGAAACTGAAAGAAGCCCGTCGTATATATGTATATATATATATATGTGTGTGTGTGTGTCTGTGTTTGTCCCCTCCCAACATCGCTTGACAACCGATGCTGGTGTGTTTATGTCCCCATTACTAAGCGGTTCGGCAAAGAGGCCGATAGAATAAGTACTGGGCTTACAAAAGAATAAGACCCGGGGTCGAGTTGCTCGATTAAAGGCGGTGCTCCAGCATGGCCACAGTCAAATGACTGAAACAAGTAAAAGAGTATATATATATATATATAAATACACAATATATATATATATATATATATATATTATATATATATATATACACAAATATATATATATATATATATATATATATATATATATATATATTGACCTGCTCGCTTAGCCAGCGGGGTGGCATCATTCGAAGGCTAAAACAATGCGAACGCATTGTGACCAGCGATGTGTAACTACATCTGATAGATTGGTCGGTCACGTCACGTGATATATATATATATATATCGAATGATGCCACCCCGCTGCCTAAGCGAGCAGGCCAATATATATATATATCTTTTGTTTTTTCGTAAACTCTCTCCTATATATATATATATATATATATATATATATATATATATATATATATATATATAGGAGAGAGTTTACGAAAAAACAAAAGACGAAGACAGGTGGTGTACAAAACAAACAGATGTATTAGTATAACGCTCAGGAATAGAAAAAATCTTCTACGTTTCGAGCCTTATATATGTACATATTACTTATTAATCTCTCATTTCATATTACAGTATAAGTCCAGTCATCATATCTGAGGGCGGAGTAAAATATTTGGTGTGATATATATATATATATATATATACATGCATACATACACAAACATACACACTTATATATATAACAGTTTAATAGTGTTCCTAATTATATACATATCGCGGTTCACCTATCGCGGTTTACTATTTAAGCTTACATCAATTCCTCCATGGTGTTGTTTTGCATTTATAAAATAATAAATATACACAAATTATAAAATAATAAAAAAATATATATATATAGTACAGTACTGTTTCTATTTCGCAGATTTTCACCTATTGCAGTGTGGTTTTGGAATGTAACACCTGAACACCCGCAATAGTCAAGGGATTACTGTAATAACTGTTTTATTGTGTTCCCATTATATAATGAACATATCCTACTATATAATGAATTGATACCTAACACACTCACTTTACAACAGATTAACACACAAATTCCCCACTACATGGTGAGTTAATACCCCTCTCCACTTATAAATGTACTTATACACAAATCCCCACTATCTAATCAAGCTCCATTCAATTTAAATTGAGAGGCATTGAAATAAAATATATTTTGATTGGACTAACGATATGTACCTATTTATGTATGTGCATTTGTCTGTTAGTCTGTTTACACATTAAGCATACATTGGTATTTGAGAAAGAGAGAGAGAGAGAGAGAAAGGGAGGGAGAGGATGAGATCTATACTGCCAAATACATGTGTATTTACATCACCATATGCAAACACTCAAATACTTACAAATGATTTAAAACATCACACACATACACACAAATCTACATCACAACACTATGCAATAACTGGATTGTAACCGCAGCGAGATTACTGTCTTAAATAGTATTATATAATTCATTGCTAACATAATTAGCCACTGACTCCTGATATTTCATTACAAAACAAAGATTAATAAAGATTTCATATATCTGATGACATCTTCAGTTAGCCAATGGTGCTGCCAAAGAACTAGTTTAGGTCTACATGTGTCTTTGCAATTTCCAATGATTTATACTATAAATAGTAGTTCATCTGGTGCACTCATTCTTTGAAAGCAACATGCACGTGCACACACACACATTACCCCCTTTTATATTTTACTTGTTTCAGTCATTAGACTGTGGCTATCTAGGACACCTCCTTGAAGAGTTTTTAGTCAAATGAATTTACCCAGTACCTTTTCTTCTTTTATGTTAAGCCTAGTATTCTTATTCTCTTGGTTTCTTCTTTCCAAACCACTAAGTTACAGGGACATAAACACACACCAACACTGATTGTGAAGTGGTGGTGGTGATGGGACAAACAAACAAACACACACATGGCAGTTTCTTTCAGTTTCCATCTACCAAGTCCACTCACAAGGCTTTGGTCTACTCAAGGATGTAGTAGAAGACACTTGCCCAAGATGCCACACTGTCGGACTGAACCCAGAACCATGTGGTTAGGAAGCAAGCTTCTTATTTCTTTACTGCCCACAAGGGGCTACACACAGAGGAGACAAACAAGGACAGACAAAGGGATTAAGTCAATTATATCGACCCCAGTGCGTAACTGGTACTTATACTTATTTAATTGACCCTGAAAGGATGAAAGACAAAGTCGACCTCGGTGGAATTTAAACTCAGAACGTAGTGGCAGACGAAATATCACTAAGCATTTCACCCAGTGTGCTAACAATTCTGCTAGCTTGCCATCCTTACCACACAGATACGTGTGTGTGTGTGTGTGTGGGGGGCAGGTATTTTAAATCCTGGCAGGAACCTTATCAGCATTCTGAAACAATTCAGATCTGGCTAACCACATTGAATGATGAGGAACGTTCAGAATCATTTAAGATAAACAATTAAACTATACTTCACTCAACAGGTAAATACCAAATTCTCTTCATTGAATTTCATGCAGCATATAGAGTCTGTAATCAAGACATCACAAAGAAGAATGGAGAATTTTACATCTTCAAAATATATTTGTTAAAGTATTATTTTCATCAAATCAATTCGCTTCACCCAGTTATATGGGTAACACCTTGAATAAAGCTGCATAGGAATGTCAACCTTTGGATGACTGTATATTGCAATTGATTTAGTATACACTACGAACCGAGATAATAGTCCATGATGACTTTTTTAGATCTTCTAAATAACTACCCAAAGGATTTTGAAGAAAATTTACATGATAGTACAGTACACTATTTTTGGTTTGTATACAAAATTTATCATATGTAGCTATCTTTGTTTTCATATTATTTTGCATACTTATTTTTCAGGTGTGAAACGATAATAGTCCTAGTATAAGAATTTACTGTTTTGATCACTTATAAGGATAGAAATACCAAGAACAATTATTTTAAATAATTCATATGACACAAATGTGTCATTGAACAACAGAATACATAAATAACATATTCACAGAAGCTTTGACTCTATGATTAGTGTTTGGTGTATAAACCATTTTGTTTGATGACCTCACAAATGAGGTTATTAATGGATTCAGTCAGTGTTTTGATAGTAGAAGGTAGGACTGCCTTAGCAGAGTCTTGTATTGCCTTCCAAAATGTTTCCTTAGATGTGTACTGCTTGCCATTCTGGTAGATCTCATGTTTGACAAAGCTCCAGAGGTTCTCGATAGGATTCAAATCTGGAGAACAGGCTGGCCACTTCATTAAAGTTTCTTTTTTGAATCCCAATGAGGAGAGAGGACTTCTTTAGTTCTCTTAGCAGTATGTGGTGGAGCCTTATCATGCATAAAAATAACCTTGCTAAGCTCAGATAATGGGAGCTCATCCAGCCAGTCAGTTAGGACATCCCTATGTGATAGCATTAATCTTCATACCTTCTGGCACTTTAAATGGACCAATCATTCTGTCTCCCATGATTCCAGTCCAAAACATGACTCCACCACCTCCTTGCTGCTGGTGCAAATGCATGTGAGCAGGGTTGTCCTAAAACACCCATCCCTTAGCCCAACCATCAGGCGCATCTGGTGTGGCTCGGCACTCATCAATGAACAAAATATGCTTGACATCAGTCTTCATATACATTTTATCCCATTCTAACCAAGCTTTTTTGTGTTTGGGAGTCAATGGAGGCTTGCACGCAGGTTTCTTCTCTTTTGCAAAGCTACCAATTACTTTATTTCTGGTTGTTTTGGAGACATTTTCAATGCTAGCGTCTGCAAATAAAGCTTTACTAGTACATCCAGGATTTTTAAGTAAGAATCGCTTGAAATGGGAAATGTCTCACACTGTGACTGTTCGGGACTTGTCTTTGCCATTGTGCTCATTCCAATACTTGGGATTTTTTAAATATCTGCGAATTGTTTTCACATGACGACCTAGTTTCTTGGCCACTTCATCTGCAAACTTGCCTTAACCTATTTCTTTTATAACCTAGTTCCTCTCATAATCTGTAAGATCTTTTCCATGCCCCATCTTTTGAAATCAATATTAGGACTATTAATTCTGTTCACCTGAAAAAGAAAATTGTTGATTAATACAAAAACTTAAAAAGCTGCAAATACTAAACTTTGTATACAAACCAAAAATAGTGTACTGTACTATTATGTAAGTTTTCTTCAAAATCCTTCAGGTAGTTATTTAGAAAATCTAAAAATCATCAAGGACTGTTATCTCAGTTTGCAGTGTAAATCTACTAAATGCATATAACTGTTACATCAAAGGACAGTAATACACTTATCCAGCAGAAATACAAGTCAGATTAGAAATTGAGGAAAATAATACCTTAATAAGTAAATTTTGAAAATATATAATTCTTCATTCTTCTTTATAGCAGCTGACGTATGTTTACCTTTGCTATCGTGTACTTTATCTCTTGAGGTGTGTGCACTTGCCGTCCCATGTACAGAATAACTTGTACATATCATATGATAAATAGCTTCACATAGTTCGTTTTCATAAACTGGTATACGTAAATGTAAGACACTATGTTATTGTAACAATGACCGTAAATAGACATGAGCTCATTGGCACTTGTGTTTGTGTGGCCTCATTAGATAAAAAAACTGGAGCAGTGTCTTGCATGCTTCAAGTAATACCAGCGTCAAGGGGTTAATCAAAGTGTATGGTGTTATATATCCATTATGGCTGATCTTACCAATCAGTTTTACACTGGGGGTTCAACAGAGTGTTGGGTCCAATTGGTAAGATTGGCTGTACTGGATATATATTAGGTTGTACAGAAAGTTTTGAGCATATTTCAATTTGCAAAAAGGGATATAAATAATTGATCTTTCAATAAATTTTATTCAATGAAATAATTTCCTTTGTTATTAATGACCTTTTCCCATCTATCAGAAAATTTAAATATTTCATCAGCATAAAATTTGACTAGTTTTGAAGAAAAAATGTTATTTAGATGCATTTTGACACCATTTAATTTGTTAAATGTTTTTCCTTGCAATGAGTTCTGTAGAGACAAAAACAAGTGGTAGTTGGATAGCACAATATCAGAAAAATATAGTGGATGGGGTAAGAGATCCCAGCTAAGTTCATGAAACTTTGGGCAGCCAAAGTCACATTAGGTCAGGCATTGTCTTATTGGAAAAATACCCCTTTCCTGTTGGCAATCTCTGGCCTCAATTCCTTGATTTATTTGTTCAAATTAGCCAGCTAACAACAGTACACAGCAGAATTAATGGTCTGGTTTTGTGGAAGAAGCTCATAATAAATATTGTCTTTATGATCCCACCAAACATAAAGCATAGCCCTTTTGGCATGGATATGCATCTTTGGTTGCTGTTTTGGGGGATCCTTATGCAAACTCCAGGATCTTTTTCACTATGTTTTCATACACCATCCATTTTTCATCTCCAGTAACAAGTTGTTTCAAAAAAAGCTATGCTTTCATTCTGTTTCAATAGCATATCACAAATAGAATACTAATCCAAACAATTCATTTCTGAGAGTTTGTGAGGGACCCCTACATTATAACGAGAAATGTATCCTAGCTTCATTAGGTGTTCATGATCTATACTTTTAGAAACTTCCAACTCCTTTGCAAGTTCTCTAGTCATGATATTTGAGTTTTCTTTTGTCTTCAAACCATCTTTATCCCAATTTTGAAGGTCTTCCACTGTGACTGTCATCTTCCAAGCTAAACTTTCCAGCTTTAAATTTTGCAAACCAACTTTGATCAGTTGATTCACCTATAGCATCATCACTATAAACTTCACAAATGTTTTTGCGAGTTTTTGTAGCATTTTCTCCTTTTTTAAAAAAGAAAAGCTTTACAACATGAATATGAAATTTTTGGTTATCCATTTCATATGTCAGTAAAGGGTTGCCTGAAAGAAAAATAAATCTAATTTTTGTCAGGAACAAAGAGATGCCCTACCACTTCAAGCAACACCAAAGCGTTAAAAGATTTAGCTTAAAAACACTCTGAACTTTTCAGACAACTTAATACTGTACACTTCAATTAATACATATATAGGAGTGGTTGTGTGGTAAGAAGCTTGCTTCTCAACTACATGGTTCCAGGTTCAGTTCCACTATGTGGTACCTTGAGCAAGTGTCTTCTATAGCCTTGGGCTGACCAAACCTTTTGAGTGGATTTGGTCAACAGACACTGAAAGAAGCCCATCATATATATATATATATATATATATATATATATATATATATATATATATATACATCAACATCAACAGCAATATCAAAATCAAATCAAATGGAAATTGTAGCTGTGAGCCCAATGCTGGTAGCATGTAAAAAGCACGATCCGAACGTAGCCAATGCCAGTGCTGCTTTGACTGGCTTCTATGCTGGTGGCACATAAAAAACAGCCACTACACTCTCAGAGTGCTTGGCGTTATGAAGGACATCCAGCTGTAGAAACACTGCCAGATCAGATTGGGGTCTGGTGCAGCCTCCTGGCTTCCCAGACCCCAGTCGAACCGTCCAACCCATGCCAGCATGGAAAATGGACGTTAAATGATGATGATGTTGAGATATATATATTTGTGTATCTGTGTTCATTCCTTACCATTGCTTCATGACCGATGTCGGTATGTTTACATTGCCGTAACTTAGCAGTTTGGCAAAAGATACTGATACAATTAGTACTAGACTTACAAAGAATAAGAACTGGGGTCGATTTGTTTGACTAAAGGTGGTGCTCCAACATAACTGCAGTCAAATGACTGAAGCAAGTAAAAGAATAAAAGAATATATCTATATATATATATATATATAATAATACTAGGGAATATTATTCCAAAACTTACCGGGAAAAGTTAAATTCAACAATTTTAAATCAAATTTCACAATATATAATATATGTATATAATTTAGAGAAAAACCACTATTAAACAATTCAATAAAGAAATATGTTATTTACACCATAGAGAAAACATATTCTATAAAAAAACCTTATTTTAAGTCAATAAAGTACAATAAATAGTAAATAGTAGTAGTTCAATTTAATTTTGAATCGAATTGATTTTATTATTATTATCTATTTGAAAATATACCCATGAAATGTGCGTAGTCTTTTTATTACTATTTACTATTTATTGTATTTTATTGATTTAAAATAAGTTTTTTTTATAGTATATGTTTTCAATATGGTGTGAATAACATCTGTCTTTATTGAATTGTTTAATAGTGGTTTTTCTCTAAATTATATACATACATATATATATATATATATATAGTCAATAATGTAGTCTGCAGATATTATATATATATATATACTCGCAGGCGCGCGCACGCACGTGCTTGCGCCGGCTCGCGCACGCATACGCTCCGCAGGCACCTCGCTCTTGGAACCGACAAGACCTCCCGCCCGTTCCTGGGACCGTCGCGTGTCATTGGGTTTTCCCACGCCCGCCTCCGCGTGACCACTCTTCCATCTTCCCCTCAGCTGGAGTCCTTTTTCCTTAAACCCCCCCCCCTTTTTCGTTACACACACGCGCACACATATACACACATTGCTTAAATATATACATTACTCTTACACACATTCAATCTACTCGCCATTTATACCACCACGACACTGGACACACACACACACTACTACTCAACACACGCTGGCACGCTACATACGCCCCCAACCCTTCCCCTCCCTCCCTTCCTCCTTCCTTCTTTTTCTTACTACTGACCTTTGTCTGCTAAGCTGACCACTGTCTCGCCCTACCTCACACGCCTACACACAGACGCACACACTAACACACACATATATATTTTTTTGTTTTTTCATCTCGCCTCACACACACACATACACACACGCACACGCACACACTCACACATACACACACATCTGTTGCGTTACCAACCTTGTCTCCACTCTTTTGCCTTTAAAAAACCCACTTTGCTCTGTTTTCGTCAACATCCGCCTTTCACCATGTGCAACTCGTAAACACCAGTCGTCTTTTTTCTCTTTCCCTGTTGCCCGCTCTGGGATCTTTCTTTCCTCTCTCTTCCTTCTTTATGTTTCCGACGAAGAGCTCCACTCGAAACGTCATACCTCCCTGCTTCCTTTTCCTGAGCGCCTATTAATAATAATACTGTAATTGTTCCATTGTTGTTGTTTTTTTGTTTCCCGTTTGGATTAAAATTATATATATATAGTCAATAATATAGTCTGCAGATATACTGTAAATGGTTTTATATATATATACACACATACACACTCTCTCTTTACTCTTTTACTTGTTTCAATCATTTGACTGTGGCCATGCTGGAGCACCGCCTTTAGTCGAGCAAACCGCCCCCCGGACTTATTCATTGTAAGCCTAGCACTTATTCTATCGGTCTCTTTTGCTGAACCACTAAGTTACAGGGACGTAAACACACCAGCATCAGTTGTCAAGCAATGTTGGGGTGACAAGCACAGACACACAAACATATACACACACATACATATAGATATGTATATATATATATACAACGGGCTTCTTTCAGTTTCCATCTACCAAATCCACTCACAAGGGTTTGGTCAGCCCAAGGCTATTGTAGAAGACACTTGCCCAAGGTGCCATGCAGTGGAACCGAACCCGGAACCATGTGGTTGGGTAAGCAAGCTACTTACCACACAGCCACTCCTGTGCCAATATATATATATAATGCTTTTCAGATTAATTAAACCCCTGTCTGTATGGTAGTATTTATGTTTGTAGGTATGTATGTGAGTGCATGTGTGTATATAGATATATGTAAATATTTTCTCGAGTATTTTCCTCCTAGTTGCAAATGTTTGGTGAGCTTACACGAGAGTGTTGTACGGGTCTGTCCAATGTAACATTTCATGTCATGAATTTTTGCAGCTTTCAGTTTTATAGTCAAATTTATAGATCATATTTGTCATCTGCAGTTTGTTTTTAGGTCCACATGTTTCTGGTGTGTTAATGATAAAGAGTTTTTCGGTTTTATAAAATTTAATATGAAAATAGAAAATTAATTATGGAAACTATTCTAATTTCACAATACAATGCCTAAATTACAAATCAAAGACACATCAAAAAAATAACATATGGCTATTGAAGTTAAAATATAAAAAAAACAAAAAACTTAGCAGTCAGAATTTGACTGCAACATTTGACTGTTGATGCATAATGTTAACAGACAAAAGTACCTTTGATGGGAAAGTCTACACAGATTCAGTAAGTATGTAAGTTTGTAATATGACTATGAATGTCTAGAAACATCAGATGTGAATTTATGAACTCTGCTGTTCCAAACAAATTGTAAAAAGCCAATAGAAAATATGAAAGATGCAAAATAAAGAAGATAAAACCTTGAATTAGCATGGATGTCATAACAATTTCTTGTTGAATTAAAAGGGGCCACGGCCAGAATAAGGTTGAGAAACACTGGTTTAAATTATATCTATTTATTAGCTTAAATATATACATATATACATAGGCACAAGCATGGCTGTATGATAAGAAGCTTACTTCTGAACCACATGGTTTCGGGTTCAATCCTACTGTGTGGCATCTTAGGCCCATGTACAATTGCTTCAGTCCGATCAAAGCCTTTTGAGTGGATTTGGTAGATGGAAACTGGAAGAAGCCCATTGTATATATATATATATATATATATGTATGTATATATTTATATTTATGTATGCGTATTTGTGTCTGTGTTTGTCCCCCATCGCTACTTGACAACTGGTGTTGGTATATTTACATCCCCATAAATTAGTGGTTCAGCATATAAGGCCATTAGAATAAGTACTAGGCTTAAAAAACGTCCTGGAATCAAAACTCTTCAAGGTGGTGCTCCAAAATGGCCACAGTCAAATGACTGAAACAAGTAATAGAACTGAGGTGGACACACCCTGGCATGCGTGCCAAACATGGCACTCCAATAATTTGTTTCTAGCATGCGAAACCCTCTCTCCCTCCATTTAATGACTTTCTCTTAATGATATATAGCGACTTTTTATTGCTCAGATACATTTTAAATTGCAAATTAGACCTACCTTTATTTAATGATCCCCTCCCAGACCGAATCAGTGTTTTGGTTTCAGCCTCCGCAACTGGTATTCGTTGACAAGACAACCACCTCACCTACTTATTCAAAATTTCTCTCGATGTGTGCTACAGCAGTGACATCATCATTATGCTGTTTTCTTGCAGAATGAGGTAGAATCTGTGTATAAAGGATTGAAAATGTACAACAATGATCGACGGCTTAGCTGAGGTTTGGTTCTGAAACGGTTTGTTGAATGCTTAAATGAGATAAAGCTCTTTTTGAATAGCCAGCATGTTTCTTATCAAGAATTGTCTGACATCATGTGGATTTGTAAACTGGTGGGTTTTTTTCAGATTTTTATGACCATTTGAATGACTTGAATGTTAAATTACAGGGCTCTGGTACGACACTTGATGTTATGTTTGGTTACATAAAGGCTTTTGAAATGAAACTAGAAGCTTTTAAGAGGGATGTGAACAATGAGAGATTTAGATACTTCCCAAACATAAAGAGGTACATCAGTGCTCTCTCAAAAGATGACAGAACAGAGTGCCAGTGTCTTCAAAACCTGTTTGTAAACATTATCGAGTCAACTATTGAGCAGTTTTTTACAAGGTTTGCTAAATTCGGGGAACTGGAAGAGACAGCAAAATTCATGAAGTTTCCAAACATTATCAAACTGGAAGAATTACAAATGTTTTCATGGATAGACATGGTTGATATTGAAATGCAGTTGATTGAATTTCAAAGTAGCTCAGTTTGGAAGCAAAAGTTTATTGACCTTAGAGTTGACTTAGAAAATATTGAAAAAAAGTGATTAGAGACTGGAGTACCAGAGAAGAGCGTGGAAAACAAATTATTAAGGACTCGGAATGCCATTCCAGAAAATTTTTCCAGTTTAAAAAACTTTGCAACAGCACTAATATCCATGTTTTCATCAACGTATACCTGTGAATCCTTGTTCTCAGTGATGAACTATATTAAGTCTTATAATAGAAGTAACCTGACAGATGAAACTAGTAGTGCATGCATATCTCTGAAGGTTACAAAGTATAAACCTGATACAAAATCTCTGTTATCAGTGATGCAGCATCAGAAGTCCCACTGATAATACTGTATGTACATACATGTATATCGAAAGCAGTCAGCAAGTGTTCTGTCAAACTGGTATTTCATCTGACTGATATTTTCTTTTGAAAGTGGCAAAGGCTGTCTGCAACTTTTCTGCTGGACTGATATTTTATTGGATGTTTTCTTTTGAAAGTAGTAAAGGTTCATTGTTGTTTTGATGTAACTTTGAAGGTGAATAAATACATTTCCCATCATTATATAATGTTTTACTACTCCATGGTGATTTTTTTATCATTTATTAAAAAAGTTCTTAACATACATACATATAGGCATAGGAGTGGCTGTGTGGTAAGTAGCTTGCTTACCAACCACATGGTTCCAGGTTCACTCCCACTGTGTGGCACCTTGGGCAAGTGCCTTCTACTATAGCCTCAGGCTGACCAAAGCCTTGTGAGTGGATTTAGTATACGGAAACTGAAAGAAGCGCATCATATATATGTATATATATATATATATATATGTGTGTGTGTGTTTGTATGTTTGTGTTTGTCACCCTAACATCGCTTGACAACCGATGCTGGTGTGTTTATGTTTGGCAAAAGAGACCGATAGAATAAGTACTAGGCTTACAAAGAATAAGTCCTAGGGTCGATTTCCTCAACTAAAGGCAGTGCTCCAGCATGGCCACAGTCAAATGACTAAAACAAGTAAAAGAGATACACTTTCTTAAGAGATATCAGGTAGCCTAATATGTTCTCAAAAAAACTTACTTGGCACATGGATGAATTTTGTGTCAGAGATTTTGCCACTTTTGGCACATTCTCTCAAAAAGGTGGCCAACCCCTGTAATAGAATAATAGAATAGGATATATATTTTTTGCCCTTTATGAAAAATCTGCCAAAATATTGTTTGCTCTGTAGTGTACCATACATACACTAATCTTCCTAAAAGGCCTTCAATGACCTCTGCCCTACTCACTTGCTTACTGAATATTCTTTCTATTTTATTTTATTATTATTTTTTTGTTTTTTGTTTTAGATTTCAACATTTATGAAAATATCAGAATCGACAATCTTTTAACAACTCCAATGCTAACTACTGCATCAATTTCTGCACCAACTCCTATTCCAACTACATCAACTACTACATCCACTACTACACCAGCTACTGCATCAAATGCATCAACAACACCAACTGGTGACTATCCTTCCCTTTCAAACAGGACTTCCACCACACAGCCAAATGTCTACATCACAAGGACATCATCTGGCCAGATTTCTGATACAGGTAAGCAAACTAAAGCTGCTGCTGCTGCCTACATGCTACTTTTTCTTTTGTGCTATCCCTTTAAATGAGGTCTGTTTTTAGAGAGAGAGAGAGGGGGTAAGAGAGAGAGAGAGAAAGAGAGAGTGAGAGAGAGAGTGTGTGTGTGTGTGAAAATTATTGATAGGCTGTACATGTGTGTGGCACAAGGTGACAAGCTGGCAGAATCATTAGCACGCTGGCAAAACGTTCAGCAGCATTTCATCCATCTTTAAGTTCTGAGTTCAAATTTTGCCAAGGTCGACTTTACTTTTCATCCTTTCGAGGTCCAATAAAATGAGTACCAACTGAGTACTGGGGTGTCAATGTTATCGATTTACCTGTGCCCCTCCCCTCACCGGAAATTGCTAGTCTTGTGCCAAAATTTGAAACCAGTGAAAGAGTGATACAAATAGATAACATTCTTTGCTACTCTAGGCACAAGGTCCGAAACTTTTGGGGAGTGGGAGGGGAGCAGTTAATTAGATTGACTCCAGTATGCAACTGGTACTTAATTTATCGACCCCGAAAGGATGAAAGGCAAAGTCAACCTCAGCAGAATTTGAATTCAGAATGTAACAACAGATGAAATACCTATTTCTTTACTGCCCACAAGGGGCTACACACAGAGGGGACAAACAAGGAAAGACAAAGGGATTAAGTCGATTATATCGACCCTAGTACATAACTGGTACTTATTTAATCGATCCCAAAAGGATGAAAGGCAAAGTTGACCTCAGTGGAATTTGAACTCAGAACGTAACGGCAGACGAAATACCACTGAGCATTTCGCCCAGCATGCTAACGTTTGTACCAGCTTGCCACCTTACACTAGATAATATTGATATAACAGTATTATATTTCAACAGGTGTGTTGCTTCACCTGTCACCTAAACCCCATGGCTAGGTGAGGATCCAGGCATACAGTTTTTGCAAATTCTCCCCACCACTATTACTGCTGCCACTGCTGCTGCTTCTACTACTATCATCAACAATAATGCTATGAGTACATCATACCTCTTTCATCACTACTACTACCAACAACAGAAATACTTTTACTAAAACTACCACTAACAACTAATAATGTTACTACACAATCGCTGCTTCTACACTAATACCACTGTCACTAGCAATACTTTCACTATTACCACTACCACTCCTTAGTAATACTTTTAATTACAAGCACTTCCACCATCACCACTTGTGAGGCTTTTCCTGTTACTGCTGCTGCTATAACGACCACCTGTCACCTACAAACATTCACATAAGATCCAACAAGTGAGCCACTATGTAGTTTCCAGACCTGCTAGAAATAGCAACCTAACCTCTGTCATCTCACACACAGATGTCTTAGAAATGGAAAGGTGCAATGTGATCCTAGACACTCTATGAATGAAAAGAAAAAAAAATTCTGGAAAGTCACTCCTGGAACAGCTTAAAACTGACCTTGGGCTAAACATCTGTATATCCATCCATGTAAAACTGATAAGAGGCTCTAGCCTAATGTGAAACCTGGACTTCAATTCAGCTGGTGATAAACTCAAACTAAATTACTCTTTAATTATTTTAGAAGGTACCTGGCTCAGTGGTTTGAGCATTGGGCTTTCAATCATGAGGTAGCATGTTCGATTCCTGGACTGGGCTGTGTGTTGTATTATTGAGCAAGACATTTTATTTTCATGTTGTTCCAGTTCTCTCATTTATAGAAATGAATTATGATGTCACTGGTGCCAAGCTGTATCAGCCTTTGCTCTTCCCTTTGATAACATGGAAAGGCGAGGCTGGTATACATGAGCAACTGCTGGTCTTCCATAAACAACCTTGCCCACAAGTGTGGATTAGAGGGGAACTTTCTTGGCTCTATCCCAAGGTCATTCATCACTGAAAGGGGGTCTTTACCTTTTAACCTTTAAGTATTTTCGTAATCATTGCTAAATAAGTATGATGTATGTATGAGTTATGTGTTTATATACATGTGTATGATACACTCACAAACAACAGGATAGACTAAAATAACTAGAATGATTTACAAGAAATGTAAACCCCTATGCCTCTAACAGGGTAGGAGACCTGTGTAGTGTCCCAATAACTAACAACTTACGCCAATCAGTATTTCTTTACCCTTCTGTTTTGGCCTGTACTTTACTGTTTTCAGTTCAAGTTTATTAAGAGTTAGACTTCTAATCAAATGAAGTACTAAAGTACAATTATATTAGTTTTTGGTTAGCTTCTGTTGTTTATTCCTACATTAGTTTAGGTTTCTATTCCTAGCAAGTTGAGTGGCCACATAGAAGCACTTACCTTGACTATTTATATAGTACTGGTTATTTATATATATAACTATATAGTACTGGTTAATTTATAGTAGTATGTTATATTAGTACTGCTAAGTTATACAGTGGTGGAAGCACTTGGCCTAGTGGTTAAAGTGTTGCACTTATGATCAAATGCTTGTGGTCTCAATTCTTAGATCAGGCAATGCATTGTGTTCTTGAGCAAAACATTTCATTTCATATTGCTCCAGTCCATTCAGCTGACAGTATTGAGCAGTATCTATGATGGACTGGCATCCCATCCAGTGGGAGTGGATATGCACACCACAGAAACTGGAAAACTAGCCTTATGAGCCTATGGCTTGAGAAGAGCCTTTGATCTTTGAATTTATACAATACTTGTTAATTGTATGGTATAGTTAGTGGTATATTAGCATTACTGTACAATTTAATCATATAGTGATGCGATGTACCCACCCTTTCCCACGCCCACCACTGATACTGGAAATACCTTCTCTTGTACCGGAAATCTCTTTTATATTGGTGTCACACAAATGGCACTTGTGCCAGTGGAATGTAAAAGCACCCATTACACTTTTGGAGTGGTTGGTGTTAGGAAGGGCATCCAGCCATAGAAGACCATGCCAAATCAGACTGGAGTCTGGTGCAGCCTTCCAGCATGCTAGCTCAGTCAAACTGTCCAACCCATGCCAGCATGGACAATGGACGTTAAATGATGATTATGATGATGATGATGATGATGATGAACAAGTGCAGGCATGGCTGTGTGATAAGAAGTTTGCTTCCCAATCACATGGTTTCAGGATCAGTTCCACTGCATAACACCTTGAGCAAGTACTATAGTCCTGGGCTGATCAAAGCCTTGTGAGTGGATTTAGTAGATGGAATCTGAAAGAAGCCTGTCATGTGTGTGTGTGTGTGTGTGTGTGTGTGTGTGTTACTCTCTCTTTGTTTTCATTTTGACTAGTTGTAAATGAGTGTTACCATCATGCAGGCGATGTCTGTTTCCATTCTTCTTTGGAAACATGCCTGATCATTAGCAAGTTTTACTGTACTTGAAATCTAAGGCAATATTTAGTGACAGGAGAGGCATTTGGCCATCAAAAAATCCACTTCAGCAAATGCCATCCAAATGTATGCAAGCATAGAAAACTGGACATTAAAACAATGAGGAGGAAGGAGAAGAGGAACCAGTTAGTTGCATAGTACACAGTTACTTATATAATAGTAATGGTCAAACTGAACTAGATAGTTTATACAGTAACACGAGTTAATTACTTGGTGATACTGATTAATTGTATAATAATACAAGTTAGAGTACTAATTAATTATATTCAGTAAATTCCTTATGCAGCACTCAGATTACTGAAACTCTCCAGCAACCAGCATAAAATAAATGAAAATGTTTTGTCGCTTAGAGTCAAAAGAATGTGTGTTAATTTGTATTGATTAATTTGTTGTCATTAAAAGAAAGATGAATTGTAGAACTGGATACTTGTATGGCAGTATTGATTAGTTATATTAATTAAATTAATATTGATAAGTTATATACAATACTGGCTAGTTGTGTTGTAGTACTAGTTAAATGTATGTATGTATGTATGTATGTATGTGTATGTGTGTATGTATGTATTATATGTGTGTGCGTGCATATGTGTATATATATATATATATATATATATGTATGTGTGTGTGTGTATGTATGTATATATGTATGTATATAGGTACATACGTACCTACAATTTAGTTAAATGGTAGTGCTGTTTAACTGCATATTATTACTACTTAGTTACATGTCTCATACTACTGGTTGTATGATAGAGCAAGTGATAGAGCAAGTCATTTCTTTAACAATTTTTTTCTCAGTTATTTAATTAAGATAACAGAGGCAATGCACATAATCTTTATATGACCTTTCAAATGGACAATGCTAATTGAGTTTATGTCAATACAAGTGATAATTTGCTTGTAATTCTGAAGGTTGATATTGCTTTTGTTTTTATTTTTCCTGAAGTAAATTCCAAATGTGCAGGTCTATGATCAAACACTTTCCACCAACGATCATCCTATCTTTTATAAATACCTAAGTGTCCTTGCCTTTTTTAAGATGCCAGGGAGTGATTTGAATGACTTTTGGTAACTGTTCCCCACAGGTTGAACAGCTGCAAGGGCACCTTTATTAGCTTAGAAGAAGGAGGAGGAGGAGGAGGATGTAGGCAGAAAGTAGCTTTTGATGGCTGCAGTTCTAGCAAGGAATGATTGGAAAATTGTTTAGTGCTGTTTTTGATGTGGTCAACTAATTAACTATTTAGTTGACCTATAGGATAGTCATTCCAACTATGACTATCCTATATTTTTTTTAAGTACATGTAGAACAGTTTGCAGAATCCTCCCTGGAGATAGTCTCTCTCAGCCCTGTTGGTTACAACAATACTCACCCATATTCTTTTGAGAATGGCGGGTAGGTGTCGTTTAATCTGTCTGGTCTGTAAGATCACTATCATCACCACCATCTTTACCACCGCTGCACTGCACTACAACATACTACATCACCTGCTATTACATCCATAATTTTACTGGTATTTTATATTATTGACTTTGGAAAGGATGAAAGGCAGAGTTGACTTTATTGTGATGTGAAATAAGAATGTTATGGGTCGGAGCTAAATTCAACAAATATTTTGCCCAATACTCTGACAATTCTGTTAAAACAACGTCGCTGGTTCTAGGTCGACTGCTGATGATTCTGGAGGGAAGAATGTTAGGGTAGATTAAACAGGAATCATTGGAGGTGAGTTCGTAGAGTTATGAACACTTAGCCGGTTAAACTGAGCTTCCAAATATCGCTGTAATTTCATAATGGCGATTTCTTACCAAGTCAAGAGTTGTCTTTCTTGCAAGTATCTGGCTTGATGACTAGAGGGAGATAACTGCTTTAAGCTAATGTAGCTTTTAGAGTACATAACTACAAATAAAGATTTTTGTATATTTTAGCTGGTTTTCATCGTTATCATCGTCTAACGTCCATCTCCTATGCTAGCATGGGTGAGAGGAGTAAGTGCGATACTTATGTCCTTTTCATCCCCACCTCCCTGTCAGGTGAAATTTATGTGTCTGATGATCATCCTGAACCTCAGCCAGAGAAACAAGCAGAAAGATAACTGCATTCTGGTTCAAATGCTAGCAACAGAATGAAACCTACTCACTCAGGGACCATTAAAGCATTGGAAGTGTTAAATATGGATGTGTGTTAGGCTTGGTTCTTCGTATTTCTGAATCCAAAATTCTTTTCACATTTTCTTTCTTTTGGTTTTGGTGAAGATTTTTCAAGATGATACTGCTTCAGGAGCCACTACAGTTATGTTTTTTGTGTAGTTGATGTGTTACAGCATTAAAAGGTCTATATTACTTGTGTCAGTACATCTGCTGAGGCGGTGAGCTGGCAGAATCGTTAGCACGCCGGTCGAAATGCTTAGCAGTATTTCGTCTGCCGCTACATTCTGAGTTCAAATTCCACCAAAGTCGACTTTGCCTTTCATCCTTTCGAGGTCGATTAAATAAGTACCAGTTACGCATTGGGGTCGATATAATCGACTTAATCCGTTTGTCTGTCCTTGTTTGTTCCCTCTGTATTTAGCCCCTTGGGAGTAGTAAAGAAATAGGTATTTCATCTGCCGTTACGTTCTGAGTTCAAATTCCGTCGCGGTCGACTTTGCCTTTTATCCTTTCGGTGTGATAACAATGAAGCCATATGATACACAAGTTTTTCGTGATAATTGTGGAGTGAAATTTTAAGCATGGCTTTGTCAGTGTAATATATTGAGTTATTTCCCTTCAAATGTTAGTATACTTGTTTTATTTAACCAATCATTTTAATAAAGTATTTGATGCAAGTCACTGTTCCAGCAATGGCGCCTGATTAGTAAGCCACATATAAAGTATACTTTACTGTATCTAGTTATCTATGTCGTTTTAATAACATGATAGTCATGCTTCATCTTGTACTTTGTTGCGTAGATGATAGTGTAGTTTGAGGCAGTTTTTACTGTTATTTCTAGAGGATCAAGCAACCAACTACAAGCTTCCTCATTGACATCATGATAATATTGTTTTTGGTGTTGTTAAAGTCGTCGTCATCATCATCGTCATCGTCTGAGCATCAGTTGTTAAAATGTCTACAGTGGAAAAAACAAGAGTCTCTGGATGTTCATTCAACCTGCTAGAAATAAAAACCAAATCCCCTTCAAACCTCACCCTACTATTTTAAATAAGTAGTCTTTTCCATTTTATCTTTTCCCCTGTTTTAGTAATTGGAATGCAGCTATGTCGAGGCACTGCTTTGAAGGGTTTTAGTTAAACAAATCGACCCTAGTACTTCTATTTTTTCTGTTTTTTTTTTTAAACCTGATATATATTTTATTGGTTCTTTTGCTGAACTGTTAAGTTACAGTGACATCAAT
Organism: Octopus sinensis; assembly: GCF_006345805.1. NCBI lineage: Eukaryota > Metazoa > Mollusca > Cephalopoda > Octopoda > Octopodidae > Octopus > Octopus sinensis. Next base: position 51,652,469 of record NC_043003.1, on the reverse strand, counting down.
CAGTGGATGGGTAGGGGAAAACAAATACACACAGACGTGTGTGTGTGTGTCTGTGTATTATCACAGCCATCTTAGTGGAGATCGCATTCACTCCACTACTGTAGGAATAACAGTAACTTATCACAATCTAATCTTTGTATCTTAAATGTCTATTCCAGAATCGAATCCCTATGAAGATGTTGTGATAAGAACACGAGAACAGCCAGCCATACCGAAAAAAAAGCCAACATCAAAATTCAGTTAGTTTGATTTGACTTTCTTGTTTCTTTCTCTCTCTCTTTCTCTCTCTCTCTCTCTCTCTCTCTCTCTATATATATATATATATATATATATATATATATATATATATATATAACCGATCATGGACGTTGCCAGCCTCCTCTGTCCCCTGTGCCGGTGGCATGTAAAAAGCACCCACTACACTCACGGAGTGGTTGGCATTAGGAAGGGCATCTAGCTGCAGAAACTGCCAGATCAGACTGGAACCTGGTGCAGCTTCCTGGTATAAACAAACTGTGTATTTTAGGGGTGGGTGTTTGTTTGTATGAGTATATATATATAACTACTAAGCTGTCACTCAGACTAGGAGATGACTTGGTAGCATGTAGTATGTTTCCCTAATTCTTTTAGGCATTTATGTAGCCATAAGCATAGACACCTATTTGTTACTCCCAACCCTCAACCAACAGAATACCTAGGAAATGACACCTTGAAGCTAAGAGGTCTAGACTAGCACTAGGCATGTATTCATTTCAGCTAGATAGACTAAAGCAACAGGAAATGAAACCACAATTGTGAGCCCAACACACCTAACCTCTAGAACAGTACTTCTCAAACTATCTGACGTGGCGTACCGGCATGTACATAAAGATCTATGTACATCTGTCCGTTTTCCATGCTGGTATGGGTTAGGACATTCCTTTTATCAGCTATTGACTGGAAATCAGAATGATTTTGACACTTTCCCACTGTATTGCCTCCTCCAGCTTTTCAGAGCAGTACTTTTACTATCAGGAAATGTGCATTCAGCTTCCCTTTGCTACATCATTGCAAACTTTTTTTTCCTCCTGTTATCTTTTGCAACCATCTTCCCAAAGTGTACAGCTGTAACTATGCAAAACATGCACCCACAATTTCACATACATATTGATATATACATATAATGGAGAAATTGTACAAAATGTAAAAATGGATGATGAGTAAAAACTGAATTGAAACTAGCACAGTTTCAATTACCTGTTGTTATCCGTAGATTTACTTTGTATATATATATATATGTATATGTATGTATATATATATATATATATATATATATATATATATAAAGTTAATCCAAACAAGAAAACAAAAAGACAACAACGCAAGGATGTGGAACAAATAAAGTATTATTGGACGCTCAGGAAAGAAGGGAAGAAGAAAAAAAAACCCTTTTATCAATTCAATAATAAAAAATTAAATTTTACCATTTAGGAAAATTACATATTATAGAAAGATTAAATATAAGACAAAACATATAACTCTGATTAAGTAATGTGCAAAATAATAAATAAAATGTATATATTATATACATGTAGAAACATTGCCAGATCAGACTGGAGTCTGGTGCAGCCTTCTGACTTCCCAGACCCCAGTTAAACCATCCAACCCATGCTAGCATGGAAAATGGACGCTAAACGAAGAAGATATATATATATATACACCACCTGTTCCATGAGCAGATCATTGGTAACTAAACTGGCAACATACCCCAAGTTGGCTTGGTGAGGAAGGTGATTTTTGGGCACCCTGCAGGATGAAAAACACAATCCATCAAATGGTGGAAAAACTCAGCAATGTCAGTGACCAATATGGTCAAGGATAGATGGTAATCAACTGTCATAGTGAAGACAGTCCATCTAGAAGGAAATCTCTGAAATAAAAACCATTCAGTAATTGACTCGTAACGTGGGGAAAATTATGACATGAAGGTGTTATAGTTTCGTCCACAAGCAACTGTTAATGATAATAGTAATAATAATGATGATGATTATGACGATTTCAAATTTTGACACAAGGCCAGCAATTTTGGGGGAGGGGATAAGTCAATCATATTGACCCCACTGTGCAACTGGTACTTACTTTATCAAGTGTGAAAGGATGAAGGGCAATGTTGACCTCAGCAGAATTTGAACTCAAAACGTAAAGACAGATGAAATGCTACTAAACATTTTGCTCAGCATGTTATTGATTCTGTCAGCTCGATGCCTTAATAATAATAATAATCCTTTCTACTAAAGGCACAAGGCCTGAAATTTTGAGGGCAGCGCTAGTCGATTATATCAACCACAGTGTTTTACTGGTACTTAATTTTTCAACCCATATATGCTTTCCAAAATAAACATCTTTTTAATGGCTCCATTAAACTTCTGGGGTTAATGCAGTTTTGCACCTCTCCTTGAAAAATGCATTAAAAAAAAATTTTTCGGATTCCTGTGTTTTAAATGTCGAAGATCACAAATATGCAAAAAACAATTTTTAAAATTTCATCTCCCCTCCCTACCCCACCCTCAATTAAAAATTTTGATTTTGTTTACTTTAATGAGATCATAGCGAATGAATGAACATATGCAAATCAAAATTAAATATTGACAGAAACATTGAAGTGAAAAGAATTTGCATTTTACTTGTGTTTGCCTTAAATAACCATAAATAATAATTAAATGTAAATGAAATATACACCATTTTATGAGAAACAAACATTAATTTTTAATAATTAATGATATAAAGTTTCATAAGGGGCTCAAATTTCACCCCTCCCCAATTTTAAATTTTGAACTCTTTCATCCATTTATTTATTTATCTGTCTATCTATTTATCCCTATCCATTTATCCATAAATATATTTGCCAGCTAAATGTAGCAGTCCTATAGAAGACAGTGTACATTCATATGTACCTCTTTACACACATAGCTATATGCTTATAGAATTTAAAATTTTGAAAATGTGGTTTCTTGCATATTCGGAATCCTCCTCATCTAAAACAAAGGAAAAAAATTTCGAAAAAAGTTCAAAATTTTTAATTGGCGGGAGGGGGGGGGGTTAAATTAAAAGACATTTTTTTTTTTGCATATTCATAATCCCCGATATCTAAAATGTAGAAATTAGAAAAAATCTTTTTTTTTAAAAATGCATTTTTCAAGGAGAGATGCAAAACTGCATTAGCCCCAAACTTCTTTTTAATGGCTCCAAGGAAGCTATAGGTAGTTGCTCAAGCAGTTAGTTCTGTTTCTTATAGCAGAAACACCTAAAAACTAGTGAAGGTGATTATATGATTCCCATTCTTTTGTCATTTATTAATTAATGTACCTGCCTAACACTTTACTCTAAAGCATAAGTATATTGAGTTCTAACAACTCATTATTACTATTGCTGTGCTTAAGCAAAATCATATGTTTTTCTTCTAATGTAATTCATATTTCTTTCATTGCTTTCTTATTTTTCAGAGAACCCATTCAAGTTTTTAAAAAAATTCTCCAAGCGCAGTTGAAGCAGTTTTATAGCTCATAATATAGGCTATAATGTGATGACTTTTACCTGTTTCTTTTGCTCACATCTTCAGTAGAGCAATATGCCTGCTAGATCAACGCTGACCTGGATCTTGTGTAACAAAGACTCTAGTAACAATGATTTTATCATGTGAGAACTCAACCTCATACTCCTCTGTCTTTATTTCTTTGTGTCTCTCCATCTCTCTCTCTCTCTCTCTGTATTTCTCTCTTTCCCTCTTTTCTTTCCTCATTCCGTTTATTTTTTTTTTTGCCCTCCTTTATGCCTTGTCTTCTTACACATACCAATTCATGCATGCACACACACACACAAATACATTTACTCAGACACACCTTCAATCAGTGCTGTCTTAATGTCAGACATTTATTCCTTCTCCACTTGAATAATTGTATGTTCTAATCTTTTATGTGCAACTTTAGTTGTAGATTGGTATGTAAATAACTGTTTGGAGAAGACAAGTGTCACTATATATACATGCCATTTTTCTTGCTTCCCTTGATGGTGCTGAGTGCAATTTTTCCCCACAAAGACATTAATCCATTTCCAGCTGTAGGACTGCCAAAAAGGACTGGCAAGTAAGGAAGTCTTTATTTTCTGGAGGTTTCCTGTTGTTCTTCTTCAATCCAGAGCCCTGAACTGATTGTTAAACCCTTCCATTTGTCCCACAGTCAGGTAACGACCATAGTACATGTAGCTGGCCATAGAGAACCCTACAAAAAAGACAGAAATCAAATGTCCAACCTGTCGAAGTTAGTGTCTGTGAAATGCGAACCCACACAACTTCATCCGGCAGTCAGAAAAAAGAAACCTTAAGTAGAAAATATGATATGAATAAAGTTTATACTATGCAACCACGTATTGGGCTCTCCCATTCTCAACTGTATACACCAACATATCACAACTTTCTCTATCATCAACTTCATTATCATCATCATCATTATTGTCATCCTCCTAATCATCTTTTTTTCCCCTACTAGCGTCATTTGAACAAGTCCTTAAAAGATCTTGGTACCTGCTGAAATATTGTCATCTTGACACATGCTGCAAATAAAAAGATTTGCTACATCTTTTGGCCTAGTTTTTAAAGCTGGATGCCCTTCCTGTCATCATGCACAACTACTGTGCGTATTGTGTGTATTTTATCCTGTCACCAGTACTAGGGAGGCTGTTTGTAGTGGGACTAAAGTGTTCATTTTACCTTGAATCAGTTTTCCTTAGTGCTCTTTTAAACAGGTTACCTTTGTTGTAACTTACTGTTGCTTACCAACTTTGCATCTCTTCTCTTGAAAAACTTTTGAAATTATTACTGGAACAAATGTCCTCAAATCATCATTCAGTGATTTACCTTCTGAAATTTGTTTTAAAAGATCCTCATCATCGTTTAACATCCGTTTTCCATGTTAGCATGGGTTGGACGGTTCGACCGGGGTCTGGGAAGCCAGAAGGCTGTGCCAGTCCAGTCTAATCTGGCAGTGTTTCTACAGCTGGATGCCCTTCCGAACGCCAACCACTCCGTGAGTGTAGTGGGTGCTTTTTACATGCCACGGGAGGCTGGCAACAGCCACGATCGGTTGGTGCTTTTTACGTTCCACCGGCACGGACATATATATATATATATATATATATATATATATACATACATATACCATTGTTTTAATGTCCCCTTTTCCATCTCACATTGATCATATGTAATTTGTCGAGGCAGTTTCTTCATAGTTGCATGCTCTTATTTTCAACCCTCACTTGTTTCCTAGTGAGGTACTATTTCTCCCATACCCAGACATGTTTTCATGAAAGACTGGAAGTAAACAACACTGTTTGGTATGACTGTGATGCTTACTTACAAGTACCGAGTGATGTCAAAACAAAAAGACAAGCACACATACACACACTCACACCTTCCTCCCCATATATATATATATAAATATATATATATATATATATATATAGTACGTTTATATATTTGTTGTGCAAGATTATTGGCTAAACTGGCAAAATGACCATATATATATATATGCTGTTATGTGCTGCTGATTGCAATGCACTTTTAATTCCTTCATGATTGCACCCTACTTTTCCATTTTAGCCCAAATCATTTCCTGAAAATTATCTTCTTTATTCATCAGTGTTAAATGTTCAGCTCTGAGTAAAAATATATGAGGCACAAATATATGTATACATATATGTGATGGATTTCTTTCAGTTGCCATCTATTAAATCAGTTGATAAGGCTTTGGTTGGACCAGGGATGTAATACACGTGCACACACACATATACACACACATACACACACACACATTAATGACTTGTAGGTGTATATATATATATGTATGTGTGTAAAGGTGGCAAATGTTATGTCCTTCAATGTACTTGTAAGAGTAGTTATCATCGGTTAAGGCTTGTTATGTGACTGGACTTGTGATCAGCAAAAGCCACTGTTCTTCAAGTGCTGGGTATTTTAGAGTGAGCTAACTCAGGGTTGTTGCCTTCAAGGATGATAATTCTGTAGGGCTGAAGCCAGTTTTTTATAGTTGATTAAATTAACACCATTTCTGGACTGGTACTTGTTTTGTCGACCCTCCTGTCATATGAAGGATGAAAAACATATAGGCTCTTACCTTGATCTGGCAAAACAAACTTCAAAAGAGGAAGCTACTCTGCACTCTGACTGGAAAACTTATTGCACAACATTGTACACTTCCACTACTCATAACCTCCTGGCTAAAATCTACAATTTTTCATAACTCACTGCACATGTCTGATCATACTAGCTGCTCATTGAAGAAAGAAGCAGATCAAAGCATCTTTTTTTACATGACTTTAGTTCCTCCCTTGCTTCCAGTTTCTTGAAATCTTCTTTCAACGCTGATTTACTACCCCTTGTGCCACTCCTGATCTAAAGATTATTTCAGTATCCTCTCAGTTCATTTCAAAGTCATCTATCCACCTAAGTGGACATCGCTGTCCAAGACTGTGGAGATGACCGCTCCCTCTCCTTATTATTGTCATCAGAGTAGCTAACAATGCTATAGACGTCCAGGATGTGACAATGGCATTCCATCAGCAAGCACTTCTGTCACCTTTCCTTTTCTCCACTGAGTTGTGCACTTCACATTGGAAGGATTTACTCACACCTCATACCTGATCTGAACTGATGCAGGTCCTTTCTTTTCCTCAAAATGCTGTGATACTCATTTTCCGGTGTCTCTATTTGTACCTGAACTCTGTTCTTTGCAGGACCAACTTCCCATCCCTAGGTGACATGTTACACCAGAAGACCACTTCTGTGGGGATAATTTTCTCCCTTCTCAGCTATGGCCTTGACTGTGCAATGGTGTCTTTCCACAATCTCATTTCCACTTGTGCTATATGCAGCCCTGAAGAAGCCAAAAACAAATGATAATTTTTTAATTTAAAGCATTACATGACCAAATTTCGACTTGGGATCACAGATTAACAATCCTTGATCTCATAGCAAATGACTTCTGAAATGAAATTCTTACTCATTGATCATACTAAATCTTTCAGTTACTGAATAACATGTATAACCACTAGTTCTATAGATGTTTTGCAATGTTTCACTTTCACAACCAGATTACCCTTATCAATGTCATCAGTATAATTCCGTCTTCCAACATCTTGTGAATTTCATTGTCGGTCATTGCTTTCCTCTGCCAAAACATCGGTACATTTGGCATACTGATTCCCTTGACTTCCGATGATGATTCTCACTTAGTCCCTTTCTTCAGATCTGGCTTGGCTTGGAGAGGCCCATCCATACATCCATCTATCCATCCATCAATCCATCCTTCCATCCAATCATCCATCAATCCATCCATCCATACATCAATCCATCCTTCCATCCAGTCATCCATCCATCCTTCTGTCCAGTCATCCATCCATCCATTTCTAGTATCCATTATTCCTGGGAAGGTCATGGTGGGCAGAGTCCACAGAAAGCTCCACCATAGGGTCCTATCAGAAGTAACCATCATTACACTTTTTGCTGCT